>NC_140939.1:107398698-107458698 GCF_014529385.1 Adiantum capillus-veneris
ACTGGGAAATCTCTCTACCCATTTGGTGTGTTCTCTCTCGTTGATTTTAGATTCGCACCCTTGCCTGCCAAAATTTAAGGAATTTATAGATCTTTAAGCATGGCCCACATGTTTAACTCTTAAAAATAAAAAGAACAAAATATCCACGAATTGGTAAAAGGTCCATCAACTGGGAAATCTCTCTACCAATTTGGGTTGTTAATGTGAGGGTTGGTCTTTGTCGGCCATTTAATCCATTTTTTACGGGTGAAAAACTTTAGCTATCCTTTTGAAAATACACTAATGCCAAAAAATCATATCTTGAAAATTTGAAAAGTGCATGAGCTCAACGGTAAAATATTTCTTTATCTCTCTCCCCCTCATGAATCTACATGTGTATGCACACAGGCAATGTGATCTTCTCTCTCTCTCTCTCTCTCTCTCTCTCTCACACACACACACACACACACACACATAAGCAATGCGGTGGTCTCTCTCTCTCTCTCTCTCTCTCTCTCTCTCTCTCTCTCTCTCTCTCTCTCTCTCTCTCTCTCTCTCTCAACAACCATTGCATTTGCATGCCATGCATGTCCTCAAAGGGAGAGAGCCCCAAGTCAACATTAGGCGAGATTTTTTCTTTTTCTCAAGCTCTTTAAAGAAATACATGCTTCCAAATTTTTTTTAAACATATCAATATTGGTCTTGAAAAAAGCCCCTTGAGAAGATAAAGCCAAATATATTTTAAAGAAATTTACATTTATATTAAACATAAAAAAATCACTAAAATTCTTCTTTTTTTGTTATATCTTCAAAAAATCAATTCGCATTAAGTAACAAAAACTCCACTAAAGTTATCCCCTTTTTGTTATGTGCAATCAAAATTCAACATTTATTTTATGTAGAATAGAAAGTCTTTTGACTTTACATGCTTGTCAGTTCTTACATTTGCAAAGGCTGTCATTTCTTATGATCTTACCCGATCCTTATCATTTCCTAATGGGTCGGCTTGCTGTCCCTTAGAGGCGTCGAAAAAAAAATGATATCTGCTACCCACCTTCCTAACTGTGATCTTGTGTTTGCTCCTCCCCCAAGCCATCTCATCCTTGCTCTAAACATCCACGCCCTCCGAAAACCTCCACAATCGCTTCTATTTCACACCCACCGTTGCTCCTCCATCAGCCAAGGAACACACACGCGCACACACACAAGCCACACCATCGCGTATCCATCTTGTCCTTTCTCTCATCTGCAAGCAGTACCTCAATGCAATACCGTATTCAACACAAATGAATCTCTCATCTGCAAGCAACACTTTAATACAATACCGAATTCAACGCAACTGAATCTCTCATACGCAAGCAACACCTCAATGCAATACTGAATTCAACACAATTGAATGCGAGAGAGAGAGAGAGAGAGAGAGAGAGAGAGAGAGAGAGAGAGAGAGAGAGAGAGAGAGAGAGAGAGAGAGAGGGAGAGAGAGAGAGGGGGGGGGAGAGCTACCCCACATTAGCTGCAGCTCACCACAGAGCTCGCTGAGACTCTCAGAGAGAGAGAGAGAGAGAGAGAGAGAGAGAGAGAGAGAGAGAGATAGGGATGCTACGACCGGACGGATAGAGAAAACAATCTCCACGCTGCTGTCTTCCCCATCCATTCCTTTCTCTTTGGCATCTTGCACGCGCTGACAAAAATCCTCGCTACTCTCTCTCACTCCCTCGTTTTGCGCTAAATTGCAAATGAGACACCTGGCTCTTCTTTTCCCTCCCTTTTCTTTTTCCTCTTTGAACATCTATACTCTTTATAATGCAGCTTAAAATTTTCAAGGAAGGAGAGGGCATCCACGTGTCACTCCCTGGTTCATTTCAAAAAACACCTTATAAAACATCTAATCTAAAATGAAACCAGGGCACACTCCCTAGCTATAGATCGCTTTGTGACAAATCTGAGAAGATGCATAGTGGATGCCCTATCAAGCTCTTGCACGAGCTATTCAAATGTCTACAATACAGGCTAGGACATATTATTGACTCTTTACAACTAGGTCAGCTACCCTATGATTGGGTTTAAAGGGCTCCACCATAGGCCCTTTAAAGGGTGGTCCTATTAAAGGACCCTTGGCCATTTAGTGGGCCCTTCATTTTCTCTGGCAGCTCGCCATATACAAGTTCCACCTAATAGTAGCCGGTAGTATTTACGGCATTTGTCAAGAAGACCATCAGCACACCAGCACTACCAACGTCGCTCTCTCTCTCTCTCACACTCTCTCTCTGCCACTTGCACTACCTGCACACCGGCATTCGACGTCAAATTGTTGGCCTGTCACTCACCCACCAACTCGGTTGAACTCGTGCATAGAGGGCCTTTCTCCAAATAATAAATGAAACACTTGCTGCAGTTTTGAACCATCACCTCTGTCGATCCCCTGCTAGGCCCCCAACTTTGAAATCTCCTTGAAGACATCCCCACACCTTTCATGGGAAAACAGCCTGCAGCTATGCCGATTCTTGAAAGATCTCACTTTCCGTCTCCCCCTCTCTCTCACGCAATCACACACACAACCCACACAAATATACTTCTCTGTCAAACACTAGGCTTTTAGGAAGTCGAACTACCTGCCTTAATTTTGCAAGTTTGCACCTCAGGTCTGCACCAAATGGATTTTAATAGAACTGTGGAGGAAGCCATTGGCGCCGCCATCATGGATGCAACCATAGCTCTCATGTACTAGCTCGAGACCATGGAGGTCATGCACAGCAACTATCATTTCGATGATTTGGATGATGGTGAAGTAGATGAAGAGATAATTCACATGGTCCTCTCCAAAGAGATTCACCTATGTCTCTGCTTCTGCCCTCGCCCAACGCCACCGCAAGAGCTCCGCAGTTGAAGTTTGGTATGTCAAGCCAAGGAGTCGGCATTTCTGGCAGAATTTTCTTCAATACACTCATGGAGATGAATTTCTCTTTGAGGAGAATGTCAGGATCCCACGATCCTGCTTCTCATTTGTCTACAACTTGGTGGCCAACGACTTGCAACAAAAACCTATCCCACTACAAATTGTTGAAGCCGTGTCATCCAGAGTTTTGAGTGTCAAGAGGAAGGTGGCCATGTCCTTGCACCTACTTGGCATTGGTGTCCGTGTACACAATGTTGTAAACATGTATGGCATGGGCCGCTCCACAGTGAGCAGAGTGTCTCATCAATTCATTACAGCGATCGTCAAACACAAATCGAGCTTCATTTATTGGCCAAGAACCCCTTTGGAGTTGGAGCAGGTGAAAAGAGGCTTTGAGGCAAAGCAAGGATTTCCCAATTGCTGTGGTGCAATTGACATTACACACATCAACATGGATCTCCCACCAGGAGAAGTGCAAGCACATTGGTTTAATAGAAATCACAACTACTCCACGACACTACAGGCCATTGTCGACAGTGACATGCGATTCATGGATATCCTTTGCGGCATGCCTGCAGTTTGCAATGAAATTCAAATTCTCAAAAACTCCACATTCTACATGCGGGCTCAAAGTAATGTGATCTTGAATGGGATGGCAATTCCATTTGGCAGGCAACACATACGGGAGTACATTCTTGGCGATGGTGGGTATCTAAACCTCCCCTGGCAGATTATACCATTTCCTGCATCTGACATTGATGAGCACACTCAGAAATTCAACTTCAAGCTCTCAAGCACCAGAACTGTGGTGGAGAGAACATTTGGTCGCTTGAAGCAAATGTGGGGGTATTTGCATCAACAAATCAAACAGCCAGATGTGGAGTTGTTACCAAAGATAATTGTTGCATACTCCACAACATTTGGCTACAATTTGGGATCACATATGATTGTGATGAGCCCGACATAGTTGAGGAACAAATGACACATAACCCTAGGCCAAATGTAGCTATAAGAGATGACACTAGGGAGATTTTATTCTCCTACATGCGAGCCGGTCACATGGATTGATGTGTTATTCTTCATTATATTGTTTACGTATCAATGATGTCTTGATTTGGAAGATAATTTACATGTTTTGTAGACAACACTAGTGCACATTGCAGAGTCATTGCGAGCCTTTGTGACAATCTACTGTCTCCTGGTTTCACTTGCAGTAATATGTTGTTTGTAATAAACTTAGAAGGTTACGAAGTAGAAGATGATAAAAAAATAAAATGGTAATTGTGCAAAGAGATGATTCTGAGAATGAGTACTGTGTAGCTTGCAAACTCTGATTTAGATTGCAATCTAAAGTTAATGAATAAGGAAACTTTCTGAAAGATAATGAGCCTGGAGCTATATATGAACTATAGGAGACCTCATTTAATTTTTGTTTTCAACCTCATTGCGAGGTTTAACAAGACAACATTACTCATGTGAGATTATGTGGTAGAAGTAGTTCTAGAGACTTGAAGAAAACATTTTCTAGGGACTTAGGATTGAGGTGACAGAGGGGATGCCACATGCTAACTAGAGCTAGATAGATTGAAGGAAAGACTACTTGATATGAAAGATGTAAAGAAGCATGTGCTTACGCTTGTGAACAAGAAGTTTTGAGAGCTAAGAGTTGTGTCTCCAAGGAGTAAGGAAAAGCCAAAGAGCCTGGGTATAAAATCAAAGTCTCCTCAAATGTACAAGGCCGAATTTGTTGCACTATGCTTGATATATCAAACTATCTTTGTCAGCAACAATGGGCTTGGTATAGTTGATGGATGGAGTAGATAAAACACGTCTGTATATGCAAGGGAGACATTGACAAAGCATAAAGTGCGAACACTATGATCAAACAAAGTCGGGTTATTGAGTTGTTATTGGTTCACTCAAGGTTTAATCTTGTATCATTTGTAGAATCTTCCTAGGTTTTTGTAGAATTTGATCCTAAAATCCTCTTACAATATTTTGTACCCATATGGCTTCTTCATGTACTGCTCATCTCTACAATGTACATGCAAATTTCCATCTAACTCTATTTGTGCTCCATCTTCCATCAGTATGAGACTTTATCAATCTCTATTTCAATTTTAGCGTAGTCCAAGCACTAGTCTCATTGGTTTTTGAATCTAGTAATTCTGGGAGATTATTGAATAACATCTTTCCAGTAGGCTAAATCTTAAGCCATGAAGATGCAACACGTGTTTAAAGTGCTGCAAAAGTGCCAAAGAAAGGGCATGAATATACGAACTTATGAAAATTGACTCAAATCTTTTGATAAAATCCTCGAATCAAAGACATAACATTCATTTAAAAATAACATATTGTCATACAAATGCATGTATAATACAACTCTCAGCTTGAAAGAAATCCTCTACTTTTTAGTACAAATGCATGTATAATTGAACTCTTAGCTTGAAATAAATCCTCTACTTTTTAGTACAAATGCATGTATAATTGAACTCTTAGCTTGAAATAAATCCTCTACTTTTTAGGACAAATGCATGTATAATAGAACTCTCAGCTTGAAAGAACTCCTCTACTTTTTAGTACAATTTTAGTGCTTAAATCTCTGCAAAAGTGGAAATGATAAGCTAGAAAATCTACTCCAAAGATTACCAAGAAAATGAAGTGATGTCGAAGACCATAGCGTAGTTGGATGAAATGAGCAGATACATTGAAATTAGATGCAATAACCTCTAACATAGCATACCTACTAATGAAATGCAAACTCTAGTACAAAATATATGGGCATGTTATGCCAACGGCCCATGATAGTTATCACGTACAATCCCAAGCGACCTAATGGAGTCTGCTAGGTTGTCCAAGGAAGAGCATATTGATCAAGTGTTGTCTCATTGTACTTGGTGCCACCTTGCTTCAAGTTCTTCTAATTTCTTACCCCGAGCTTCCTCTCTAGTGTCCTTCCTATCTTCGGTCGTGTCCATGAAGGATGCCATCTTGCTGGCAGACTCTGCAATCTCCTTTAGAGTGCTCACATTAGTTAATTCTCGTCACTTTCTCTTGATTCCTCCAGATTGCGCATTAGCAGAGGTATCACTACTAGCCCTAAGGACACGTGCTCCTTGTGGTGGTGGTGTTTGAGGTTCCGAGGCTGCAGAAGGTTTCTCGACCTGCACATTCTTGGGTCCATCACTTGCACTGACCACAAAAGCTTTCATAGAAAGTTAACCAGCATCAAACCAAAAAATGAATTTGTAGTGCAGAAAGTGTTACATGTACACACCTAGTGGTACCGTGCCGTCATCGAGCGAGTCATACAGTAGCCCAGCCACATCCACATTTTGCCTGCCACCAAAAAGATTCTCCATCTTATCATATACCTTGAAGGGGAAGTCCTCGGTCGGTAGGCCCCTCGTGCGCCACTCAAACGCATCCATGAGATACCAAGAATCATTTTCTCATTTATGTGTTCTTCTGGTAAGCATACAAACTGCTGAGGGCATGAACATCCATGTACTATCACATTCAAGTTGACTACTTTCAATGTTGGTGTTGGGTTCTTATTACATCCTTTGATAGTCGCTATTCCTGCTGTCAAAGATTGACTTGTTTCTTTCTTGTACATGGAATACTTGACTGCATTTACTGGAGCTCCTGTGTCGACCAATGCATTTGTGCTATGGTTGTTGAGTTGTACTTTGATGCGAAGGTCCATTCCATCTAACCATTCATCATCTACTAACAATTCATCTTTCTGCAATTCCCATTGTCGTTTATCTATTTCCAGAGTGTTGATGGGAATAGGTGTTTGTTGATTCTTGAGAGGAGATTTCCTTTTGAGTACCCGAAGCCGAGCTTCTTCTTGGGCTTCATCAATAACCTGCTGTCGTTTTATCTTTCTTTGCCTAGCTACATGCATTCTTTCTAGCAATTCATTGGTTAGTGGCAAATTGTACTTTTTTAAACGTCATTCACTAATCCGATTAGCCATTGGTTCACCATCTAGGGTGGATAGCTTAACTGCTCCACTTGGAGATACATCTTCAATGATAAACGGTCCATTTCCATTTTTCTTAGAATTGGGAATGTGTTGCTTAAGGGAATAGACTAGAACTAAGTACCCTTTTTTGAAGATTTTTGTAATTAGATGGGAAACCAAAAAAATGTTTTTGTTTCCGCTTTTGTGCATAGATGTCAGCTACAGTTGTTAGCCTTTGCTCATCCAGCTTCTCTAAATCTTCAAGTCTTTCTGACAATTCATGTCCAATCCATTCAAGATCCTTAGCTACCCTTAATGTAGGCAATAGAAATTCTATTGGCAATATGGCATCAAGACCATAAACAAGGTTAAAGGGTGTAGCATTTAAAACTATTTTGAATGAAACTCGATAAGCCCATAGAGCTGCATGGAGATTCATTCCCAGACTGTCCTTCCTAAACTAACCACTTTAGTCAATATCGAGCTAAGAATTTTATTTGTATGCTCAGCTTGTTTGTTTTCTTGTGGGTGATAGGGAGCTGATTTGTTACGGATGACCATAAACTCATTAAGAAGATACTCGATTACCTCATTGATGAAATGAGTTCCTCTATCACTGCCAATTTCTATTGGTAGTCTATATCTTGTAAATGCATACTCTTATAAGAATGCGACAGTGGTTTTGGTATCATTCTTTTGAGTTGCTTTAGCCTCAGCCCACTTGGTCACATAGTTCGTAGCTACAGTCATATATTGAGCATGGGTTCTATAAGAAGGTGGCTGTATTGGCCCAACAAAATCTATACCCATTTTGTGAAAGCTCTAGCTCCCATCATTGGTCTTAAGGGCATGCTCTCTACTCGTGTGGGCATTTTTGATGTTTGACAAGCATCACACCTTTGAACATATTATTTGGCATCTACAAAAATTGTTGGCCACCATATGCCTGCCATTAAGATTGTTCTTGCGGTGGTCTCACTAGAAAAGTGACCTCCATCTAATTCAGCATGTGCTTGTTCTATAATCGGAATATATTCGTCTTCATTTGCACAAAGAGACAAATGTTGATCCTTACGTCTTCGATACAGTTGGTTTCCAATAAGAGCATAGTCTCTTGCTTCAGTTTCAATTGCTCTTTGACGGTGTTTACTCATATTCTCAGGAAATGTTCGCCTCGATAAGTAAGTAACTAGAGGTATGGGTGTTTGTTTTTGACATTGAGGAAAATCCTTTACAAAAGATCAAACATCACTCCTCATAGTTGGCCAAAATACTCCAAGTTTCAAGATCCTTTGCATAGTTTGGTCTTCCGCAAAGTGAAGTCCTACTATAGTAATATGTGCTCAACTTAGGTATTGGTTTTTCTCTTCAAGATTAATGCATAAGAGCAATATTCCATGTTGGTTTCTTTTGTATAGCCTACCATCTAGTAATTGATACATAGACGATTGCTTAATTAATCCGATTGTAATAGGAAGTGTTATTTGCGAATCTGCTTGAGCTATGGTCATCAATGATACCATATTTTTTGACCATCTAGGTATCATTTCTATGGAGAACAGATATGCATCTGGTAGATCATCATCTACTCCTTTAGGTGATTCCGCTGAAACAATCCTTGATAAATGATCTGCTCTTTGATGAGTAGTGCCCTTTTTTACAACCTCAATAAAATCAAATTCCAGAAGAATGATGAACCATCTCACTATTCTTCCTGTGCTACATGGCTTGTTGACTAAATACAATAAATCTTGGTGGTCTAGGAAGAGCACAATTTTGTTTACTAGTAGGTGATGTCTATACTTTTTTACGGTATAGATCATTCCTAATCCTTCCCTTTCTGTGGTGGTATAATTATTTTCTGCCATGTTCAACTGTCGGCTAGCATAAGAAATAGGAAAATCAATTGTCTCGTCTCCGGCTTGAGCTAGTATAGACCCAATTGAATACTTGGAAGCATCTACATGTATGTGGAATATATTATTCCAATCTGGTGCTTTCAATATTGTAGCTGAAGTGAGAGCTTGCTTAAACTTCATGAAGGAATCTTCACACGCGTCAGTCCATTCAAAGTGTGTAATCAAGCTATATATGGGTTTTGCAATTATCGCATACATGTAAATGAACCGTCTGTAATATCCACAATGTCCCATGAACTCTTGAATGTTGTTGGTTTAGGCAAATGAGCAATAACATGAATTCTATCTATATCAGTAGCTATGCCATTTTTAGACACTATATGTCCAAGAATTTTTCCTTGTCTACCCATGAATGCGCACTTTTCAGGATTTAAGCAAAACCCATAAAGTCTACATTTTTTGAATACCTTTTTGAGATGTTCAAAATGATCAGCCCGGATTGATGAATGTACGCATATATCATCCATATAAACTTCCAAGAATTTCCTTAGATATTCTTTGTAAGCATGACTCCTCAATCTTTGAAAGGTGGTAGGAGCATTAGTTAACCCAAAAGGCATAACCCTATAGGGAAAAATACCCCATGCCGTTGCAAAAGAAATTTTATGTTGATCTTTTGGGTCAACCAAAAGTTGATGTAGCCCGAAAATCCATCTAAGAAGTTGTAAGCTTCTTTACCTGCAAGTCATTCTAAAACATGCTCAGTGATTGGAAGAGGAAAGTTGTCTCTAATGGTAGCTGCATTCACTTTCTTGAGATTGATACACACTCGTAGTTTTCCATTTTTCTTGGGTACTACCACAATGGGAGACACCCAATCTGTGTGTTCAATTTTATAGATGAGTTCACCTTCCTTTAGTTTTTCAATCTCTTCTTTGATCTTTTTGGTAAATGTTTCATTATATGTGTATGGACTTTGTCTATTTGGTTTTGAATCATTTCTCATGGGTATAGTATGTTGACATATTTCTGGATCAACACCCTTGAGATCCTTGTAAGACCAAGAAAAGATATCTCAGTACTCTTTCAGCAAGCTTAACAAAAGATCTTCTTCTTTTTCTGTTAGGTCATTTGCAATGTAGGCATGCCTAGGCTCTTCTCCTGGTTGGACCAAATCTATGTTTTTCGCATTTTGAGGCCCTTTGTAGGACTCGCCTTGTTTTCTTAGTTCTCTAACACGTTGTTCAACTATGATTTTCCAATTTTAAAGAGTATATTTTTTGTAATGGGATGGAACACTTATTACATCTTTACCATCCTCTTTTGTGGTTTCCATTTCGGTTGTATATATCTTCTTTAGAGATTTTTTCAACTCTTGATATTTCCTTTTTCGCTCAACTAGTGTCATGATTGACTCCTTTTCCTGTTTTTTTGGCTTTGCTTGAGTATCCTTCTTTGTTTTTCTCGATGTTTTCGACATTTTTGGGTTTTCATTTGAAGAATATCTGCCTATGACTTTATCCTTGACAAATCATGTGCATCTATCTGCATCAAAAACTGTGTTCTACTGGAGACTGATGGCATAGGTCTAGCTTTCACATTTCTGGTGTCTCTTTTTGGTCTATACAATTTTTTTCTTCTTGGTTTCTAGTTAGAAAAGTCAAAAAACTTTTCCTCCCCTCCTTTCATGAGTAGCTTAGCTCTCACATGTTCTTTTTCCGACCCTGAATCTTCTGAGGTAGCTGAGTGTTCTCCTAACTCATGTGTTACATCGTAGTAGAGGTCCAAAAAGACTTGTGAAGCTTTCATCAAGTCCTTGGGTTCCTCAATTTCATCTTCAATGTGGAGGGCTGAGATCATTTGGATGGGAATTATATCATAGCCGTCCTCATTGCAAAATTGTGTAGGCATAGACGTATTCACACATACATCCATTGTCGCTAAAATTTGAGTCCACTCAAATGGCTCAAACAAATGCTCTGGAAAGGGTTCAGGTATATAGGCTTCATCCGTACAATCCATTTCTAAAATACATTCTTCTCGTTTTAAGAGCCCGTTTTCAGAAGCTCCGCACATCCAAATAGGAGTGTCTTTGTTCAACCAAGATGGAAGCTTAATTTCAGACGAAGAGACTGAATCAAACTCTTGTATGGACATTTTTATGACATCTCTATAAGTGTGACTTTTAGATTAATCTTTGTTATAGATCCCACTTGCTTCAACTACAGATAATTGTTTTCCCAATCTTGGATAAGTTGTATCTGTCGCATGAAAGGTCTTCCTAATATAATTTCGTAATTGAGTTTTTTCCAAGGTCTACTATGGAAAAAGTGTGTTGTTATTCAATCCCACAGGTATTAACTATCACTTTTTCAAGCAGTCCTAAGGGTCTTTCAATGTGATCATTAGCCAATTGCAATTTCATCGAGTTTGTCTAATGGCTGGCTGTCCCCAGGATTCCCATACTGCTTTTGTGGCTATGGCTATGCCTGTCCCACTATCCAGTATTGCCGTGGTTTCAATGTTATTATATTTCACTAGAAGGGTGATGTTTCCTTCTTCCCCTTCGTTGTATTCTCCGACTTTGTTCATTGAAATAGATTGAATCTCCTTATTATCCATTTCGTGTTTCAATCTTCCCATTTTTTTTCGATTAGCCCCGTTATCCCCACCTCCTCTAGGGTTTTCTGTAGATCATTCCATAAATATGGTATGAGTAATTGAATGGATGTTGTCTACTGCTAGGGGCTATTCTTCTCTTTTGACTCGAGTGGTCTTACACACTATGGATTCATCTTTGTTATCTCCCAGGTAAGAGGGTAATGTTTTCAAGGTCAATGGTTTAGACTTTCCTAAAGCTTCAGATCCGCAATTCCCATACAAGGATTGTACATCCATGTCCATATAAGGAGGTAGGTTGTCTAACCAAACTTCCTCTATAGGAGCTGACTATAGAGTTAGGCTCCCATCATTGATCTCTCTAACTTTTTTCCATAAGTGTCCTGGCGAGTCTTCCTCTATGAATGGAATTTTGTCTAAGGTATCTTCACTGTCCGGCACTATAAGTTTTGGCTCTTTTCTTTCAATGTGGGATTCTACCACCACTTTGGATTTTTCTTGATTGTCTCTTACCACAAGCTCCTTAGGTTTTTCCATACTTTAGAGCTTGGGTTTTTGTTTTTCCACTATTTCTTGCGTGATTCTTACCAAATTTTGATAAGCTTCAAGCTTAGCTGCTTCCATGTCTGGAGAAGGATAATTTTTCCATTTGTTTTTATGTTTTGGCTTGCTTTAAGTCCTGCTTGGTAGGCTTCTAAGGCTGCATTAATAGGCTCAAAAATTTTATGAACCAAAATTGATTTCACTTCCAGTTTCTTTAACCTTTTCCTGGAATAGTTGTTTTGCTTTAAGCTTGATTCAAGTCCGTTGTTTCTGTTTTCTCATCTCATACCTTTTGCTTCTGCTTCTTTTGGGCCTTTGAGAGGCAATTTTTGTATTCTTTGAATCATTAGAGGAGTTATGTTTCTTTTCCTTAGCCTGGGCTCTAGTGATTACCTTGATTGGAACAATTGGTTCACTCTCAGATGAGCTACTAGGTATCACTTGGACTACATTTACTACTGTTTTACTCTTGTTTAAAGTATTTTTAGGACAGTCTTCCAGAAATTGTCCTCCCTTTTTGCAAAATTGTATACAATAAGCTTCAACTAGCTTGAGGTTCCTGTCAGGCTCTGGGCATTCAGTTTTCCAATGATCATATGCACCACAGTTATGACAGTTTCCCGCTCTCGGCCATGGGTCTTACCATAGGAGGTCTAACACCTTGATTAGCTACATAGTACATTGGTGCAAGCTCTGGTGGAGCATAAGTCACATGTTCTTTCATTAGTGGTGGATGTGAATTATACCAGTCTCCTTCTACAATTACAGTAGATGGATTAGTCTCAACATATGGTGTAACAGCTACTAGTGCTTGTTCATCTATGACTCCTTCTGAATGCATATACTTTACCAGCACTGCATTATGTCCTCGATACGGAGGTTGTTGACCCAATACGGGTTGAGTTCTTTCCATACCCATCGGTGTTCTTTGAGTTGGTGCCATGTTAGACTGATATCTGTACATGGGTTGTCCTTGTGGCCTCATGGGCACGTACTAAACATTCCCATCATACTTTGGTCGGTAGTAGCACTCATTGGTGTCATGGTTGGTCCATTTACCCTCCATTGCACACCATTTCTGTGGTCTAATTGGTTATCCTTGTTGAGGTATCCCTTGCCCTGGTCCCCTCATAGGTGCTTTTTGCATGTTATTCATCATGTCATTCATTCTTTTGAGCATGTCTTCTATGGATGAAAGTGGTGCTCAATAGCCGTTCTCACTTGAGCTGGTTTAGTGGATATTGTTTTCTCACTTTGGTTATCCTTATGGACATCTTCTTCGTTGAAAATATCACAATTGTCTCCTAAGTCAATAGCATCTGACACAAACTCTTCTAGGGTTGTATGCTTCTTGCTATACAATATAACATGAAGTTCTTTGTTTAGCAGTCCCTCTAGAAACTATGATACTAGTCGTTCTTCTGCAGGTATCTCTAGCCCTGGGCATTGGGCAATGTATTGTTTCATTCGAGTTGCACAATCCCCAACAGACTCACCTTGTTTCTGTTTAAAGCTGTAGATTTGAGCTACCGTATTGTGTTTGATGCCCATTTTGGAACAAGCAGCTACAAATCCTTGAGCTAATGTGTTCAAGTACATGATTGACCTTGGTGGAATGTTTTGAAACCATGTCAATGCTTTACCTTCTAATGTCATTCCAAGCTCCTCGAATTGAGTATGGAAATCAAATATGCGTTCTGCTCTTAGCACTTGCTTAAACCTTGCTAAGTGGTCGTATGGATCCCCTGATCCACTATATTTTCTAACCCATTTTTAAAAATCAGCTGGTCCGACATGTCTATTGGGTTCAACTCCCGGTCTCCTGGCAGTTGATCATGTTCCTAGTCGTTCAAACCGGTCTGTTGGAAATAGTGACTCATGTAGCCCTGGACTGGCTTTAGTGTCACCGGGTTTTCTTCGTGATGAGGTGGTTTTTGGTTTCTTAATATTACTCTCAAAATATCTCTCACGGTGTTCATCTCTTGGAATAGTTTATGGTCCTTGTCCCAATATCCAATTCCTTATGGAATACCCTTGATATTTGGTTTGCTCTACCTCCTCAGGAGTCATCATAACAAAGTTGTTGTTATAAAAATCCCTAAATAGGTAGGTAGGTAGATCTGTTGCTCCCTTATCTTTGATCAGGAAGATATAGATGATCTTCAGGGGCATTCGTGGTCCTGATTTGACATGCAAAGTCCATATAAGATCCTTGACGTTTCTATCCTCCCAACAATAGACTCCGATCCTAGGATTATCTGTACAAGCCATTTCAAAGGCTTCAAATCAGCTTGATCGTATCCCTCAAATTCTAGAGTTGGTGGTCCTTCTTTGGCAGCCATATCTGGAATTATGGTATTTACTTCTAACCCCCATTTGTCTATCATGTTAGGGTCTTCGACTTGTAAATACTGCGTTCCATTTCTATCCATTACATTTTTCTCGTTTGTTTGCCTTGATCTCCTCTTCAAACTCAATACCATGGTCATCAATGTGAATAGCATACTCTTCGTTAGGATCCAGGTAAACCTGAGCTCCATGGCGATTAGTCTTATAAAATGAGAGTATATGCTTATAACACATTGTTGTCCAATTTCCGAGTGAGTCAAATAAGAAGACATTTTAGATGTTGGATCTGAGAAAGCGTCTGGGACTTCTTCAAGGATAGTGTGCAATGAATTGCCTTGATTCACGCTCTCTTCAGTGGATACTCTATTGAAGGTTTCTCCAAGTATGGCCTAATTTCGTAGTACATGACCAGATCTAAGGTTCATAAAGACTTATAAAGCCCTGGATTGAGTACTTACCTTTGGATTGACTTGTCATCATTTTCCACTTGACTTGATTGCAATTCTTGTCAAGCTGCCAATTCCTTGTCTGCAACCTGATTCTTGTATTAATTTCGATCAAGTTAGCTATTCTTTCACAAAGACAATATAGTGTTTTCTAGATATTATGATTGGTCTATGTATATCACTGCAAATCGAGCTAATTGAGTCAGCAATTGAGACTTTTAGACTTGTCTTTGGCAAAAATCAAAGGATTAATCTGCAACTCAAAAACCGAGTGAGCATGGACCAATTTGGATCTGATTGAACCCAAAATTCCCCGGTAGCCTTGTATTATGCTGGTCTAACACTGTGCAAGTCCAAAAGTAAAAAATGGTATCTCTCTGTAGCAGTAGTAAATAATCACAATTATTTACTTTTGTCAAATTTTTGCACTGTTTGGCTTGATTTTCCAAGTGTACAACGAGTCAAGGTCCCTGGAAAAGTTTCACTCAGTTTGAATAAAATTTGTTTAAGTTTATCAACTATTTTGTGTCTGCAGACTCGATTATCAAGAAACTGGCTTAAATCTCACTTTTGTGATCCGAATTTCACTAAAATTGATTTGTGTGGTCTACTTCATATGCTTGACCTTGTGGTATGCTCAAACATGCAAGATCGTCAATTTTTTAGAGTTGATGTAAGTAATCACGATTATTTACTCTAGGTAATTTTTTACAAGTTTTTGTCTCAACCTTGACACAAAGCTGTTAAGCCTTCAACTTAAGGTCTCTAGCCAAGTTTCATCAAGTGTAGACTATTTTTGGTCAAATGGTCATCAATTTTCTGTACGCAGACTGACTTTGCAAATTTGGTCACAATTTTCAATCCAATGATCCAAATCGTACCAAATTTGGTTTGTGGGCTTATTACAACATGGTAAAACTAGTGGTATGCTAACTTAGTAAAAAAAGTTGAAAAATAGGACAGATGTAAATAATCACGATTATTTACAACAGGTAAATTTTTATCTTTTTTGTCAAGTAAGCATGTACACATGTCTACAACATCAATATAAGCGAATCAATTTTCATCAAGTTTGGACAATTTTTTCCTCAATTTACACTCAAGTTTCAAAAAGTCAGTACTTTAGTTTTTTCCCAGTCTTTTGCCAGTTTGGTGATCCAAATCCAATGTGCCTTTACAAAAGTTGTTTGTACAGATGCAAAGAGTCACTGGTATCAACCTTGGTCAAATTTGAGATGAAAGTAAATAATCACGATTATTTACTTTATGCCTAAAATGAACATTGTTTTGCACTTTTTCAATGGATAGTCTTTTCAGGAGCTATTTTAAGTCTATAAATCAAGTCAAAACTCAATTTGGCCTAAAATGTCAAGAAAAAGTAAATAATCTGAGTTTTTGTAAACTCTTGAAATTTTTACCTCAATGTGTCCTTGAACTTACCCACTGGTTCATACAACTTTTAAGCATACTCTCCAGTCGGATTGATCGGTTTGGAGTCTTTTCGTGCTATTTCTAGGGGTAGACCTAAAATTATGCAACTTCAAATAACAACTCACAATGATTCTTTCAGAGAGAGCAATGTTCTGAAATCCACCTCGAATCCTACTTACCCTACTCCTAGGTTCTCATGCAATGGCGTTGTGGAAAGTGTCTATAAACACTTGTTTTCTTCTTTTTTATGGTTTTCCAAGCATTGATCTTAAGACTTGTCTCGTCTATCAAACATTCTCAAAATCTAATCTAGTTCTACAAACTTACAATCCTAAAGGTACTCGACAGATACGATTACTTTCAAGCTACCTCTACACAGCAAAAGACGACAATCTTAAGCTATGCGGTTTCTAAAAGAAAGTTTCTACTCTAGGTGATCCTAGAGGAAGTTAAAGGATAACTTTGCAAGATGCTCATGTTTTTTCCTAGTTTAGGTCTCTTCGATCCCTCGCAACGGCGCCAAATGTGGGACGGGTGTCTAACCTCACTCCTATCTTATTGCAGATTTAGCGAGAACCACGATTAAATTGTCATTCCATGGGACGAAGCTGACTTGACTAGTGCATAGAGGCTATAAGAGGTTGTCAATATCTCAGAAAACAACAAACAACTTGCATCTATCTCAAGCTACACTCAAGTGACTAAAATCACCAAAAGCCAATCGCTCATCAACAAACAAATCACATCCGTTACACCATCAAATGACATCCAAATGTAATGAAACTTCTAGGACATGTATATAAGACCTAAGCACACATGCTTATGGTCTCAAATCCCACTTTAGGTTAGGTGTCAAAATTGCGATTATTAACAGTAGTGGATTTTTGACCTAGTCATTTTCGACCCAGAATGCACCTAAATGTTTAGCAATGATACCCCAAATACCCCGCCTATTATTAGTTTTTTATTTTGAAGTGTAAATTCCTACTTATGATGAAATTAGGTCGCGGGTCTATGACGCCAAAAGCTACAAAATACCGTGAATTGTTTATGTCAATGCGTAGAGCTCTTACCTGTGGTTGCAATGCATCAAACGTGACTGCAATGTGACAACCGGAGAGGGAGTAGAAATCGCAAGAAGGAGAGAAGGGAGCACCGTTAGCTCATGCTGTGTATTTCATTATCCAAAAATTTTAAAATAACTTACAAAATTTGGCTTTTATACCTTATTAGCCAAGGTTTTTGGTGGTCAAAATAATAATCTGGGAGCTCTAACTAAAGATGGGTAATGACACGTTGATACAATCTGGAAGCTTGTAGCCCCGGCTCATCTATTACAAAGTTTATCCGCAAAATAGGAGTTACAATATTCCCGATTTATAAAAAATAATGTGTTTTTACAATGAGAGCTCCAAAAATGGTATCCGAGTTAGCTTGCTACTACAGCCCTTGCTGTCATGTACTAGAGACAGTAAAGTAAGCTCATAGGTCATTTACGACACTTTGTTGCCTCTTTTCGTAGGAACGTAAATTCCAATGAGGCAAACATACAACCTATGGGGGTTTCTGAAAATGTTACAGATCAGCCTATTACAGATGTAGATGTACATGATATACTCTCTGTTGTGTGCCTTGATCTGCCTTCATCTTCTCCAAGCTATGTGTGTTTTCCTGCATCCCTAATTCCAACACTAATGCTACACAATCAGGCCAGAATCCTCATGTAGTACTAGACTTTGTTAAGGGACAATAGGCTCAACCAATTGTTAGAAGGTCTACAAGACTTCCAAGGCCAAAGTGCCTTATTCATATGTAATTGGGAGTTTGATGTATGCTATGATTGCTACACATCCTCATATTGCTTTTGTAGTGGGAGTAATTGGCAGATATGTCAAATCCAGGCAAGAAACATTGGGAGGTAGTGAAAGGGGTCATGAAATATTTGAATGGTACAAGAGACATGTGCATTTTGTTTGGAAGAAAGGAAGCATGTGTAATGGGTCACACGGATGCTAATTATGCAAGAGACTTGGACAAGAGAAGTTCCACTTTAGGCTATGTATTTTAATTCATTGGAGTGAAGTTTCATGGCGATCTTGTTTGCAAGATTGCATTACCTTCTCTACTATACAAAGGTTGAATATGTTGCAACTTTAAAAACTTGCAAGCAAGCTATATGGATTGATCATCTAGTGGGAGACTTGGAATCAATGTTGAGATACATGTGCTATATTGTGACAGCCAAAGTGCTACACAATTGGCAAAGAACTCAATGTTTCATGATAACAAAGCATGTAGATATGAAGTATCACTTCATTCGTAAGGTGCTCAAGGACTAGCAATTGAATCTTTCCAAAGTTCACACTAGTGAGAATCCTATTGATGTCCTAACAAATTCCTTACCCTCATAGTGGTTTTGAACATTTTCGGGAACCCATGGGCATTGGGTAGATGATCATGATCATTGTCTACCTGTATTGTGTGTATATATACATTATCATCCCAACTTAAAGGCACATTGTCTTTTAAGTGGAAGGTTGTTGAGGTGGTAAAGCCCAATGTGTCACGCCTAAGTATCTAGTGGCTGGACACTAACTAGAGAGCTAACACTAGCCATTCATTCTACATAGAATAATAAGGACTCATAATAACCCTAACCACAATTGTGATAGGAGTCCACAAGTTGTGTCTCCTCTTCTTCTCTCTTCTCCATTGATGTACAATGTGCACACGCTCTTGCTCGCACACTTCAAGGTCTGCATGAAATTGTGGGAAGTTTATCCTAATGAAAAGACAAGATATGTACAATGATGGCTAAACCATGAGATGGGAGGAGGAAACAAACACACTACCATCTAGGCACACCATGAATCATGATGAAGAAGGGATCTAGGTGTCAAAGTCACAAGAAGGCCTCATGGAACTTTTGCATGCGGTTGGAGCTACTCTGAAGTCTCTCAAACTGGCACTTAAGTGTATGGGTCAGTTCCAACCAAAATTCATGATTAGTCTTCATCAGTGGTATAGGTCAAGCCTCTAAGTTTCAAAAGAAACCGGCTTGCCAAGTTAACCACATTGTTAGGCGAAAAATGAGCTCCCAACACCATTCACTATCACTGCTGCACTCCTAATGGATGAGCTCTATGGCAAACTGGAGTGTAGGTCGACCTTCCTATATGGCTATCATCCTACTATCAAAAGCCATCTCAAAACAAAGTGATGGACCTAGGAGTGTGGATCAAGCTGCAACACCCCAAGATGATGGGTCTCAAGTGGATATTCATAGGCTGCACATATTGGTGAGAGGTCGATGTGCACCAATCACCTCCTTAGCGTAGTAGCTCACTGTGCAACTAGCCACAAGAAAATGGTGACTCTCCATGGCTTCCTGTTGTCCTACAAATGCTCCCAAAATCTTGCCAAAATTCTAGACGTGAGACCCTCCTCCTTCCCATAAATTGTTGTGAGACTCTCTCTCAATATATAGGTTATATTTACATCATCTTACAAACACCCATCCCCTCTAATGTATACATAAAAGTATATATATTTTAGTATTAATAACTCTCTCCAGTTAACTCACGTGATATGATATACTTTTTGAAATTGACCACCTTGAGAGTTCTACATTACTATTTAGATGGGACATGGAAACCTAAGGTATAGATATTGTTTTGTGAAATCTGAAAGAGATTTTTGCCTCACCTTCTCCATAGAGATCTCATAAACGGTTGTATTGGTGCTAAGATTTCCTTAGTGAGTTCTCTTTTTCTCTCCATTAGGTGATTCCTCTTTTTCTCTTTGCTTGCAATTGTATCTGCATGTATGGAGAAAGTATGAGTCTGATCCCACTTGCACATGCTCGTGTATATTGAGGTCGATCTCCAAATTCTTAGTGTATGTACTCTAGAAAATGTTTATAAATTTGATTGATGAGTGTATGTGCATACTATGTGATGAGATTGTCTAGATTATATCTTAAGATTGAATGTCTAGCTAGACTATATCTCTCCCAAAGATTTTGTGTTATGGCAGAGTAGATTGAGATCAAATGTGACCTCCATGTGTGTGCGTGTGTGTGTGTTGGGGGGGGGGGGTGCTTTCCATACTCGTTTCGTGGTTCCCTCCATGTAGTGTCTATTTAAGATCAAATGTGACCTCCATGTGTGTGTGTGTGTGTGTGGGGGGGGGGGGGGGGGGGGGGGGGGGGGGGGGGGGCTTTCCATACTCGTTTCGTGGTTCCCTCCATGTAGTGTCTATTTAAGGGCTCAATAGATGGACACGTTCTTGGGATTGATCATGTGTATAGCTCTTTGCTATACTATGTGATATACCATTATGGAGTAATTCTATATTTTGAATGGCTTATGACAGTATGGATAGAGTCACTTTACCCTCTCAAACTCATTAACTTGCTTTTTCATAGTATTTTCATGGCTATTAGAGGTGGTTGAATCCAATGATGTTATACTTATTCTCCTTTGGTTTTGTAGAATTATTTGTTGGGGTCTAGTGGTCCTTTTTTTGGAATAAAATAGTAGTCTATTTTTTGATCCACTTATTCTAGCCTTAGGTTTATCTATTTATTGATTCTTAAAACATGTTAGAACAAATAAGGGAGATAGTTGCTTGCTTGGAAGTATAAATGGTTGTATATAGCCTTATATTTTATGATATACTATTGTTTTTGAAGTGCTTATGGTTGATTCACTACTACTTGGTAAACTTTAAATTTTTGGCATTCTACTTCTATATTATGTATTTAAGCTGGAATGTGTGTTCATGATTACTTTAGAAAGAAGGGATACATATTAATTATTACTTCTTATTGGATTATTTGAGTAATCTAAGCACCCATGTATTTTGGGGTAGACACAAACTTTGGACTTTTTTGCTTATGTTCTTGGAAAGAAAGGTTACCTATTGCCTCTTACTAACTCTTTTGAGTAATCTTGAGGTCCTTAAGGTCCTATGTGAACTCTTGGTTCATTTTGATGGTATCAAATCTTGATATATTATCCAATTTTGTTATGGTATGGGATTGTGTTTATGAACTTAAGCTAAAAGATGTTTTGCTTGGTTTTAAAGATCCAAGTTCCTATCATAGTAAACTCTAGATAATTTTTTAACTATTACTGGTCTTGTTTATACATAAATCTTTTTAGACTCATGGATTGTAAACAACAAAAATAGGTAAATTTTGTAGACCAACATTGTGTTTGACTCTGTGCTTTGCTAGAATTATACCTTGCACTATTTTAATAGTTATGATCTCCTCCTTTTCTCAAGCATTTACAATGTTTTGGTTTAAAATTTTAGAGAAAGAGGGAATTGATTGTGTGGTTGTCTTTGATTGAAAGATGGGATACAGAGGCTTGAAAACTCAAAGTGTAGCACTTTCATTATTGTAAAGATGTTGATTTTTTTTTTTTTTAAAGTTCTTTTAGCTTAAAATGGTTTGGAATATTAATCCGACCCTCTCACAATGTAACTTACCAAATTGGTCATAAATAATGTATATTACAAAAGGCAAGCCTAAGGAAAATGATGAACTTTGATTATGAGAGAGACATTTGCAAGGATGTTATTGCCTCTCTGTATTCAACTTCTTTGTTCAAAACAATATTTTTTTGACAAAATGTTTTAGCTAGATTCCAAAACTACTAAAGTTTGTACTAGAATGGACTATAGTTACACTAATAGTTTTTAGTTTTGACATGAACAATAATTAATAGGCTCTTTGAAACATGTATGACGTATCCAAAGCTAGCAAAATCTATTACCTTGTTTATATGGATGCAAGTGAGAGTCTTATCCTTGTTTAAAGGGGCTCAATTTAGTTGCAATGAGACGTTGAAGACCTTAAGACCTAGTACATCCATAGACTCTAATGTATAGGATAATTGGAATGAATCTTTCGATTCTGACTAAATTGTAAAAAAATGATTCATATACAAACAATTTTTTGTGCAAACACCTCTCTATTGTTTAGAGCTAGATGCCTTTTGAACATGGTGTTATTTTGTGTGTAAGTATATTCAATACAATAACACACACACACACACATCTAATTATTTTGAACATGGTTTTTTTTCGTGTAATTATATTCAATATAGCAACACACACACACATACTAAATTCAACACACAAACACTTTGGACATTGAAGATGCAAGAATAGAGAATACAATAGGTAGCATTTACTAGTGTTAATTATTTAAATATGTTCTACAAAAATGAGCAAACTAACTATATAAAACAAAAGAACAAAGAATTTGCATAGATATTATGTAAAAAACAACATGCATCACCTCAAAATTATAATACATATTATGGTAACACATGCTTCCCTATGTGTGGATGGCCATTTTCTTTATGCTCATGACGCACATCGATGACACTCTCTTGCATTCTGGCCTCAAAAGGAGGTATTCGATCACCATCCCTTCCATGTTCGTTGACAATCTCTTTATTGGCAGGGACTCTAGGTTAGGTTATGTTATAGGTTAGGTTAGAATAGCTTATAGGTTAGGTTTAGATTATAGATTAGGTAAGGTTATAGGTTGGATTAGAGCTAGCCACAAATAGTAGAAAAAAATGCAAATGAACTTCGAAAACGTCTCGTGTACTTCAAAAAATGCAAACGGACTTCGATTAGGTTAGGTTATAGGTTAGGTTTAGGTTATAGTTTATAGGTTTTGGTTAGGTTTAGGTTTAGGTTATAGGTTAGGTTTAGGTTATAGTTTATAGGTTTTGGTTAGGTTTAGGTTTAGGTTATAGGCTAGGTTAGGGTATAGGTTATATGTTAAGCTATAAGTTGTAGGTTAGGTTATAGTTAGGCTATGTTACGTTATAGGTTAGGTTAGAGCTAGCGGAAAATAGTGGAAAAAATGCAAACGAACTTTGAAAATAATTCGTGTACTTTAAAAAACACGAACGGACTTTGGTTAGGTTACGTTATATGTTATGTTTAGATTTTAAATTAAGTTATATGTTAGGTTATGTTATAGGTTAGGTTAGATTAGCTTATAGGTTAGGTTTAGATTATAGATTATGTTAGGTTATAGGTTGGGTTAGAGCTAGTGGCAAATAGTAGGAAAACGCAAACGGACTTCGAAAATGACTCGTGTACTTCAAAAAACGCAAACGACATTAATTACATTAGGTTATAGGTTAGGTTTAGGTTATAGGTATAATAGGTTATGTTAAGTTAAGTTTAGGTTATAGGTTGTACATAAAAGGTTAGGTTATGTTAGGTTGTACATAAAATGTTAGGTTAGGTTAGGTTGTATGTTAGGTCACGCTTAGGCAATAGGTTAGGTTAGGTTAGGTTGTACGTAAAAGGCTAGGTTAGGTTTAGGTTATAGGTTTCAAAAGAGAAATTGAACTTCAAAAGCGTACACAGACTTCAAAAACACTAATATATAGTCATTGATCAATAAAGACGAGATTATTACCCCATGGTCCTAATCTTCGAGGAATCTCAAAGCTCGAGCGATATTTTTCGAGCAATCCCTAGAACGAGCGAGATAGGGCAAGGCACATATAGAAAACAAAAACCAAACATGATTTCTTAGGTGACTTCAAGTACAACAACAAAAAATTAATTCAAGATTGCACCTATTTTGTAATTGAAACTCAGCCACATATTTTTGACAGACAAAACCCTTTCAACAAGGTTTGGGTAGAGTGTTTCCTTTGATGGGCTAGAACACTTGGAACCATTACAATGGCATGTTGATATTCCTCTCCTTGGAAATCGTTGCCCTCAAATATTGGAAGCTCATTGTTGCAATTTTCTACCACCATTGATCCTCGTTGGATATAAATCTCATATTCCTACCTCCTTACACGCAGGACCTCATAGATCTTGTTAAAAAATTGGGTTTTTATTATACATTAAGCATCACATATGACACATTGGTGTATGTATACCATGGTTGCAATTTTTCATAGCTCCATTGCTCCCATAACAAGGGTGATGAGAAACTATTCCCCAATTGAAGGGTTAAACCACGAGCTTTACACTAAAAAGGTAAGGTTGTTGCTAGTGAAACAAATCTGATGAATAAGAAGAGTTTGGTAGCTCTTCACTTCTTCTTCTCCTCCTCTCTCTCACTCTACCTCAAGTTATTATGGGTTGATGTACAATACCATATTATGCATTATTAAGTTACTCTAGAGAAAACTATGGGAACTTAAAAATAGTTCTATTATTGAAATAAGGTCATTCTTTTGAGAATTCCACATCATGCTATATATTAAATTTTGGGTCAAACCATCATATGCAGCCTACCATCAAGGGGGTGGGAAAGTTGGTGGTGCTGCCAAAAGGATGGTGGTGACAAAGGTGTAAAGGGAGGTGGTAATGGTGGGGGATTATAAGGAATGCTTTGATAAAAGAGTATGCAAGGTGGATAAAGTTATGAACACTTTTCTTAGGAAAACTTCTCCCCATGCAAGTTCTCTTTCACCCAACCATGTTGATAAACAAAAGAAACCTAGGTTTAGTTTATTTCCATCTATAAATTTTGAGATTTATTCTCAAAATTCAAAGTAGAAGGTGAGAAAACCTACAAAATTTAGAGAGATTTAGTTGAAAAACCTTCTCTTAAATTTTCCATGTTCATATGAGCACTCCACAAAGTTCCTAGACTACTTGGGATTCCTAGTCTGCTGACTTGTCCATCATGCCTCGACCCAGATTACTAACCCAATGTGCGATGCCCTTATGCTGAAAGGATTTCTTGGCAACTTCTAACTCTAACTATAATAATGGAGTGAGCCATGTCTCAAAACTGCCACATGGCAATAGGAAGTGGGTCCGTGTCTACGAATTCTCTCTATTTTCTTCAGGCCACTATACCATTTCCCTTTTACATTTTTGTTGATGAAGTAAGCAACAACAGCAAGCAGGAGATTAAATAAGTAGCATGGTTTGTTAAAGCTTGCTTATAACATGCACATTTCTAACGACGGATTTCTAACCTGGTGTCTCTTAGGGATAGTGACAATTAGCACACTAGCTTCAGTTACAGCTTTCACATCATCCAATTTGACATTATCAGACAATTGAAATTGCCAAACAAAATGGCCAAGCATAATCATACATACTAGTAGCTTCGTTATTAAATTGATTTTCTTTGCAGATTCCTCACTTTCCTCATTCCAAGGCAACCTGGGATAAAAGGTGATTTGAGGCGCACAGGGATTTGATCACACAACTAGGAGACCCTCTCAAAGACTCTCACACTAACCATCTGAACAGATCCCTCATGATGTCCGAAGAGTCAACCTCTACAAGTAGAAAAAATAATTTTCTCAGCACAAGCTATTGTCGAAGGTACATGCCGCTACCATTGCTTTCTCATTATCTTGTTAGTTGATTCACGCAGCACCTGTTAGCGCTCATTGTCTTGTTATTGCCACCATTGCGTGAGCGATACTACTGGCACCTTTTGCATTTATTCAAATATCATCGAGTTTCCTCGTAATCTCTTCGAGGAATTTCTCTCTTGCCCCTTCTATAACCCTCACTAAATGGGAGTATGGGAATTGATCCTTGACCAATCATATCTATACTTTATGATGCTGGGCTAAGCCATCCAGGTAGATGCGAGCACTGCAATAACGTGCGCCCTTTATCTTGTTAAACAGATAGACTCCCTGGGGAAACATGCTTCCGCTCTATCCACCCATGATCTTTTTGCCCCAATGGACAACCTGTCGCGTACACCTCCGCTGCCGTTGCACTAGCCTCGCTGTGGGCATTGGAAGTCCTCTCTCTCTCTCTCTCTCTCTCTCTCTCTCTCTCTCTCTCTCTCTCTCTCTCTCTCTCTCTCTCTCTCTCTCTCTCTCTCTCTCTCTCTCTCTCTCTCTCTCTCTCTCTCTCTCTGGTTGCAGTGCTGCGGGTATGTGCATTGTCTTCCTGATGAAGTGTTGGACGCGATGGAAATTTTTGTGTCGTTGCTACAATCCGCAGAGCAGGCAGCAATGTTTTTGAGTGGGCGTGTTCGGGTAGGCAACAGACTCAAGAGACTGCCCTATATACTGGTAACTCTTTATTTCTTGATTCCTCGCCTCTACTTTACTCACAATAAGCCGGACGTATTGTAGCTGGTAGACTAAAGCTTTCATTGTCAATCTGCAAAACTGATTCAACGCTCACTATTGTGTATCTTTGACGTGGCCTGGAGCTGCCAAGTCGCCGCCAACTGTAGGTATGCAGGAAATCTCACCAATGCCTCCAACTCTGTTGCTTATGCCTATTGAAACTGTGCAGACTGGTTGCAGCAGCAGACCATCCATGTTGCAATAGGTGGCGTAAGCAGCAGATTTAGAGGCATTGGGTTTTTTCAAAATAAACTTTTGAAGTTAAAGTTGATAGTATTGAGCTGCAAAATGTTTTCTTTTATGCTGCCAAACTCCAACAAGCTGCCCAAATTTTTCTCTTAGCGAGCTCTGTCATGAGTTGTGGGAGTAGGGATTCGGGCGAATGCTCTCTCTCTCTCTCTCTCTCTCTCTCTCTCTCTCTCTCTCTCTCTCTCTCTCTCTCTCTCTCTCTCTCTCTCTCTCTCTCTCTCTCTCTGTGTGTGTGTGTGTGTGTGTGTGTGTGTGTGTGTGTGTGTGTGTGTGTGTGTGTGTGTGTGTGTGTGTGTGTGTGTGTATGTGTGTGTGTGTGTGTGTGTGTGTGTGGTGTGTGTGTGTGTGTGTGTGTGTGTGTGTGTGTGTGTGTGTGTGTGTGTGTGTGTGTGTGTGTGTAGCAAGCATGTGTCGCAGATGAGGGTGCCACAATAAGTGTCATCGATGCAGCGTGAGGTTTCAGGGAGTAGGGCAGATAAGGTCGGAGTATGGGGAGCTACAGTAAGTGATCGAGGAGGGGGGGTTTTGAAGACATGTAGGGGCTTGGGGAAGCAGGATTGGCAGTGGACAGAGAAACTCTCTCTCTCTCTCTCTCTCTCTCTCTCTCTCTCTCTCTCTCTCTCTCTCTCTCT
The DNA here is from genome assembly GCF_014529385.1 of Adiantum capillus-veneris. Classification (NCBI taxonomy): domain Eukaryota; kingdom Viridiplantae; phylum Streptophyta; class Polypodiopsida; order Polypodiales; family Pteridaceae; genus Adiantum; species Adiantum capillus-veneris. Next base: position 107,425,787 of record NC_140939.1, read on the forward strand.
CTCTCTCTCTCTCTCTCTCTCTCTAATAGAGCAACCCAACCACCTGTGTGGGAGGGTGCTGGGCTGGAGAGCTGCATAGGTCGGGCGAGAAGGGAAGTGAGGGAGGTCCGTGTCAGGTTGTGACATGGAAAGACGAGGGGGAAGAATCATGGTGATTAATTGGATTTATATTTAGTAATGCCGGTATGTGTGGTCAATTTAGAGTATGTGTCCGAGATTCATTTTAAATCGTTAAAGACAAGAATCAAGCAGAGAGTGGGTACCCACTGGAGTTTATCGAAAAAAATGCAAATTAAACAAGATGCGACAGGTATAGTAGTCGTAGCACTTAAGTCTACAAATCGACATCGCTTGCAGCTTGGTTTGTTGGGAATGTTGAGGTCTCCCTAAGTAGGAAGGATGAGATTCGAAAGATCTGATGTAGAATTGAATATAGAAGTGAGCCAAATATGTGCTAACAATTTTGGAAAATAGCTTATTAGAGGGAATCTTGTGGGGATACTCACATTTTTTTGAAGGGAAACAGTGAAATGTGAGAAATTGACAGCAGTTGAGCGTGCAGGGAAGTCAAGACGACGAGCCAACAATAGGACAACCGCACGCGCCATGGGCATGCTGGACATGCAGCCGATCTTGCAGGAAAGGGTGGAGAAATATGAAAACTTCTTTTCTTTATATGAAAAGTGTCGTGAACTGAGCAGCATTCCCAGTGTGGTGGATTGGCTGGCTAAATTCGATCGCTAGCTTCTCGATCAGTGGCGAGTTCAACTTCTAGTAACATTGCACGGGAATTTTTCTTCATATGCGCCTTGGTGTAAGGAGGTAGAAGAATCTGCAAAGTTTCAAGTTAATTAGATAGAAGAGCTACCAATGTGAAAGAGAGAGAGAGAGAGAGAGAGAGAGAGAGAGCTAAGCTAGTCTCCATTGTTTTTTTTTCGACAAAGAGAAATTACATTTTATGAGGCAGTGTTCACCAAGAACGTTTGTAGGGACAACTGTTCAGGAAAAAATATTTTTCCAAACTACAAATTCCTTGAATTTTCCAAGAGAAAGTTTAATAAAATTAAGCTTATATTTTGGGGCTTTACACTACTTTTCTCTATATCGGGGTGGAATTTCTCCTTTTCTGCTTACCGTTAATTGGCCAACTACTTGGTTCAATGTTTATTTTCTTAAAAGTAAACTTTGATCTTTTGGAATTTAGGAGGTATTCTATCCATTGATCACCCTGTTTGTTGTGGTTCACGAATATATAACAAATGATAAATATTCTATTGACGAGAAAATTTACCATATCGTGTACAAACACTTGCTCGGGTTTGTCCTTGCTCGGAAGAAATCGCTCGGTGCATGGTAAAACTCCTAATCTTCGTGCACCTCTAGACCGAGGTGTGCGGGGATTGGGCCTGGCTAGAGAATGTGAGGTTGTTAGAGCTAGCAGAAAATAGTTGAAAAAATGCAATCGGACTTCAAAAGTGCACAGAGAATTCAAGAACTTTAATATATATTCATTGACCAATAAAGACGAGATTATTACCTTGTGGTCCTAATCTCCGTGCACCTCTAGACCGAGGTGTGCGGGAATCGGGCTTGGCTAGAGAATGTGAGGTTGTTAAAGCTTGTCATGTACTTAGTAGTGTGTAGTATAACAACTAGAGTGTTTTAATTATTTGTTGCATCATTGATAGATAAGGTATGGACGATAGGATGCGTTTCCTTGTGCGCATTGCAAGCATCAGATCTTTCAAAAACAAAAAATATGCGACCAACACATACGCAATCACGGTCTCTTTTCAATAGAGCAAGTACAAGCTTGCGTTATCAATCTCATGGTCTAGAGATTGAAGGTCAAAGTATGCAAGTAGATATTGCTCCAACTTCATCCCAGAGAAGACGATTTTCAAACGAGCAGCCATCAACTGAGTCCTCCCAACTAATACCTGAAGCGGCATTTCAAGAAGTAGAGATGGAGCAGATGTTGGACGTGTTCTTTGACATGGATTCCAACATAGAAGGAGATAACATTGAACGCAGTATTGTGGACCAACTTCGGCCATCCCGTTCATATTGAAGGCATGATAGCAACGATGAGGAGGGAGAGATGATGCAAAGTCTTGCATGCATGCAGCGCTACACTGGTGCAAAAATCTCAGTTCTCCGTACCGCATTGGTAATGCTTAATTTGCAGTCTGTCTGGGTTGTGGTATGACGCCTCAGTCAACAGATCTTTTCAGGTAAACATATTTATCGTAAGCATGGTAAAGTGCAAATTACACTTTATATAAAGTGATCAAAGGGCTGACTTGTTCATGTAAGGTCAGGTTGCTAAATGAGAAAATCTTGCCAGAATGGAATTACATGCCCCCTACCCGTCCAACCGCTAAATTTTTTTTTACTAATTTGGGCTTGGATTATCAAAAAATACATGCATGTCCTAATGATTGTATACTTTTTCGCAATGCCTACATTTAAGAACGAGCCTCGATGTATCCGCTTTGGTCTGGCAATGGACGGAGTAAACCCATTCCGATTACGGAGTTTGTCATGGAGCACGTGGCCTATTTGTCTGGTTAATTATAATCTTACACCATGGCTTGCTATCAAGAAGGGCCATCTGTTGTTGTCATTGATCAACCCAGGAAAGTACAAAGCAAAGAACATGGACGTCTATCTGGCACCACTTATAGAAGAGCTCCGAATCTTGTGGACAAGAATTGATGTGGTTGATATGTCCCAACCAACCGGACGATGAAATGTACATGTACCAGGCATTCTCATGTGGACCATGCCACGATTGGCCAGGCTTCGGTGAGTGTTTAGGTAAGTGCCTTTGAAACCCTCACACACATGTTATTTTTGGCTATGCCAATGTTTTTATATTTTAAATTTGTGCTTTTTTTGGCTTGAGCTACTCGGGCAATCATGCATGTCCGAAATGTGGTCCTCAACTTGGCTTCCACCGCTCTGAGCGTTTGAGCAAGATAGTTTACAAAGAGCATGGTAGATTTTTGCTTGAAGGACATGAGCTACGTGGACCAAACATATGTAAACATGACATGCATGCACTGATAGCGAGCGATTGGAAAAACATGTGGCTGGAGAGGGGAGATTTCATGCCACTTGGAATGAAAAGACTTTATATTTTCCATGAACACCTGTATTGGAGTGACCTGCGCATTAATCATTTTCTTGACCCAATGAACACCTTCAAGAATGTGGGGGAGATCATATGGAAAACCATCACTGGAAAAAGGGAGAGCAAGGCCCAAAGAGATGACCTGCAGGCTGTGGGTCAAATGCCAGAGATGTGGCCTCGACTTAAACCCAATGGAAAGTTTGCTATACCAAAAGGACCATGGGTTTTGAGTCATGCAGAAGAGCAACAAGTGCAGAAGACTACATCTTCATTCAAGACTCCCACTGAGTGCATGTGATGTTTGAAAATGACTTTTACGAGATATGACAATCTTAGTGGTCCTAAGTCCCACGATTGTTAAATTTTTACGGTTTATCTTACCAATTGCTATAAAGGATTATTTGACAGATGACATTAGAAGAAAAATCTACAAAAATCAGTGAGTTGGTACATTGGATCAGTTCAAAAGAGATAAGATAAGACAACATCAATGCAACACGCTTAAATGCTATTGAAGCAGTGTGCATGGTGGAGAAGTACTTTCCAACAAACATGCTTACCATCCAAATGCATGTACTTGTGCATGTGGTCGATGAAGTTGCAGTTGCTGGGGTAGTCCATAGCAAGTGGATGCTCTTCTTGGAGAGATTTATGAAGACTTTAAAGGGGTTCGTTCGTCAAAAGGCTCGCCCCAAGGGTAGCATGGCCTAAGGATGGCTTGTACAAGAGTCTCTTGTCCTCAATTCTTGTCCTCATCCAGAGATGCCCCAAATGTGGACTACTGAGGTCAACAACAAGGTGACAAGGGATGAGCCACAGGGACAAGGCATCATTAGGAAGATGGACATCACAATGCGAGAAAAGATTATGACATTTTGCCTTCCCAACTCAGACATAGTGTAAAAGTGGCTAGAGAGGTACGAAGGGAAAAGCAACAATGCTTCACAAATCACCTGCAATTCAAGCACAACCGTGCCACTAGAAACCTTCTTTTTCCACATTATCTTCAGAGATTGCCTGACTTTCCAATTGGGTGGTAGTTAGATGCGACAATCTCAGAGGAAAAGAGGAATGGAGTGTTGATTACTGAAGAGGAAGAGGAGATGTCAAGGGGTTGCGATTGGCGTGTATATTTTCACAACTTCCTTTTTGAGCTCCACATGATAACATTACTTTAATAACTTTAAGTCTGTTCCAATTTTGTGGCTGCAGTATCATAAATATGGACCTTTGTGGTCGCATGGGAAACACTTCACAGTGCAATGGATCGACAAACAAAGGGTCACTTTTGACACTGGTGTTAGGGCAAGCTTCATCCAAGAAAGTAGGAGTAGTGCCAGGGATGAGAACACAGAGACTAGCCAACTTGAATAATTTGGCTACATCCAAGACATCTTAAAGATTAGCTTTAGAAAGTTTGATATTTTTATCTTTGATGTCAAGTGGTTCAAAGTTATTACCAACGGCCCCAATGCAATTGTGCGCAAAGAAAAGAGTGGATTAATTCAAGTGAACTCTAGGCGGGTGTGGAGAGATGTGCGAGATACATTCGTACTTTTGTAGCATTGTGAAAAAGTTGTGTTCACACTAGATCCACTGTGGAGAGAAAATGATGAAAATTATATGTCTAAACCCCGCTGGCTCTATGTTGTTCAAGTTTCTCCATGGATCCACCAAGTGTCTGAAGAATTGGACGTTGAGGTCAAAGAGGTGGTTCATGAACAAAAATTGAGCTAGAGATCAGCGGTGATCATATGCTTGAACCTATAGATGAAGTGTCAAATACTGGAGCTGATGGAGAGAGCAACAAAGAAGTAGGGTTTGATGACAAAGATGCAAAAGTACAGATTGAGATAGACATCTTTGGTGCATCAAATCTCGATCTCATAGAAGATGAGAGATTAACTAATGATTTTTGCTAGGAACTCTTTTGTAAAACTCTTTTTATTAGTCTACAATACACTTTAGATTCATTCATTTGTGTTGGTGATTCGTTTATTTGTTATTTGTATTGATTAAGTGTTTCTTCTATAAACTAACGTATTTTGTGGGTGTTATTTGTGTATTTGTAGCCATAGTCGATGACGATGAGCCATACTCTCCTAGTTTTAGTCTTCCTGATCACTCCTGCCAGCATGTCATCCAAGGGGATTTAACATTTGCGAGTTTTTCATTTCAAGTTTTTTTTGACAATTTTAGCAATCTTTAGAGTTTTTTTAACCAAATATGTTTCATAGCATAAAGTATCTATTTAATGTAATTTTCAATCATCATAAGACTCCATATATGTGTGGTTGACAGAGAGAGAAAGTAGAAATTCTAGAGAGATAGTATTTATGCGAGTTACCATTGGAAGAAAAGATCATAAATCCTTGAGAGAGAGAGAGAGAGTGACTTCTCTTCTAGAGAGAGAAAGTAAAATCATAGAGTTGTATATCACTACGCAGAGAAAGAGAGAGAGAGAGAGAGAGAGAGAGAGAGAGAGAGAGAGAGAGAGAGAGAGAGAGAGAGACCGAGAGGGCATAACGACCGAAAAAATGTAAACAAATAAAATCACCATTTCACAACTCATGCCACTAGAGTCAAATATGCTCGCAACGCATGTGATCAGAGTCAAATAATCCACAGCATATAAACATGCGATAAAGTAAAAAATCATGCAGAATAGAGACAACACTAATTTCAGAGTTAAATATAATCCACAGCATATATAAATGTGATGAAGTCAAAAATAATGCCAGATAGAGACAATACTATTTTTCCCAAGCAATTGCTTTTTGAAACAACATAAGTTTGAGGATGTAAGTACATTCGCAAAACTACCACAGGATAAGATCAAAATTAGAGTACAAAAAAGGATAGTCGCCATAAATGTAATGGTCACTCTAAAAGGCAAGTAATTTGCTCCCAAATAGCTTGCAAGATGCTTCATATCTTTTGCTTGAAATTTAAAATCCTTTGCTGCATAAACAATGTTTTTTCAAGATAAATAATCACAAGTATAATAAACCAAAATAAATACAGAAAAACACTTTCATATCATAGATCAATATTCTAGTTGAGTGAAAGAAGCATACCAAACCAGTTGTAATTAAATGGAGGGAGAAATCATCCTTGGTTGTCCAAGAATAAAAGCGATGTCCATTGGTGAGAGGGTTGGTTGATGAATAATCATGTGCTCCTTAGGTTCAAGTCCGAGCACTTTTGTGTACACATAGTACATATGTTTGCATGCCAAAAAGGATTTGTTGGTATTCTCTCGCTTCTGAAAATCCGGACACGTGCATGCTGGACTCTGTTTTATATGAATCTCATAACTATTTTCAGTGAGAACTCGGAAAATTACATGCTCTTGAGACCTTTTCACTTCATCCAAAAATATAATTGTCATACTATTACATGCTTCCAATTTCTTCATGGCCTCTTTAGAGATTCCATGCCTCCACTTTTTCTTCCTCGAGCTGCCACCACCTTCTTTGCAGTCGCCAGCAAGAGGTTGTGGATTTACCATTGAATTCTTTGTCCGAAATCCACTCTGATGCAGCGCGGCAAGTTCCTGTGTGGAGATATCTGTCCCTCTTGCTACTGGCCAAACATTTGGAGCAGGAGGTAAATCTTTGACTTGTTTTTTGATTGATTGGGTATGCAAAATATCATGATTACAAAACCATAACCATTCCTCGATTGTTTTACCCTTGAACATTCTTTCGGACCATATACATGGAGCAACAAGGCCAATTGAGCGACTATGCAAGATATTGTCACAATTTTTTCTCCCTACTGCTCCAAAACATTTTCTTTGACTTTGAATGGGCATTCTCCTGAGGGCCCACTGAGTGCGTGGCACATCACTCTCAAACACATTGTTTGTTTTAGATGACAAAGGTGTGGTTGTTTCTTTTTGAGATCCAATATCATCATCACTGTCACTAATTTGCAGCAGAATGTTAGAAATACCTGGTCCTTGGGTATCAAACTTGATTTTTTTTGGTCGACTGCGATGGTTTTGTTGCTTAGATTCCATGACATATTCCGGCCGATGGGAGCTACTTGTTCCTGTTCTGCCCCTCTTTTTTCGTTGTACTGTTTCTTTGTCTCCATGCAAAATTGGCTGTGCATACATGGAAGTCCCTGCAACAGCCTCGTGTAATAGATGGGCCACGTTGGTTGGAGTTGGAGTTGGAGTTTGCTGAGAAAGCAAGGTTTTCATTGTGGGACCCGTTCCTATATAACGCCCAGTAGTATATCCCAAACGCTTTGCACATTGAATATATGAGTTTATAACATCTCTTACACATGCATCATACAAGGATATTTTTCCCTTTCCACCTTCACCTGCTAACCAACTGGCATGTACACTTTCTGATAAATTAACATTGGGAATTTGTGCCCGCTCCCACGGACTTAGACAACCCTATGAAATGCAAAAAAACATGAATTAAAATTTATAAATTTCATGTATGAAAAGAAATTTTTCTAAAAATATAGATTGTCATAAAGGTACTTACATCTATTCCAATTCCTCCCCATTGTGAAATTCGTTGCTCCCACCATTTAAACCATCTGCTCACTCTTGTGATGCTCTCTATAGATAGATGTTGTCTCCACCACTTTTGAATTGAAAGCGCCTTTTGAGATGCAAGCACAATGGTCTTACAAGCTCTCCAGTCCTCACACATATCAATGTGTTGATTTGTTAGATGTTGAGGTATCCACTTTTTAGCATATTTGTGGAGACTCTGCTCCCAATGAAATAGGCATGATCGTTCACGTCCCTCCATGATATTATCTGGCCCGCCATTGAAGACTGTGCGAATAGCATTCCAATTTGCACCAGCTTCGTCAGACATAAAACCTGCAAAGTCAGCTGCACCATGTCCGTACTTTTCCATTGTTGAATTAAGGCTCTCCCAAAAAATAACTTGAGTCTTTGCATCCTCCTCTTTAGTTTCACATATAGCAATTATTTGTAGTGATCGTATGCTGCAAGATATTCAACATAAACATTTTCACACATCTTCTTTTATTTAATGATAAAAAAATACGAGATATTTAAATACTTAAAGATTACCTTGGATCATAAACTGAGCATGACATTGTTGCCCATCCATTTATTCTATGGGTAAAATCAAAATGTACCCACGTATTTCTCAAGTCACCAGTTTCAGTTCTTTTCATCCGATTTACTAGATCAATCCCAGGACCTGGTCCTTTAGTGGACATTTTAAATAGTAAGCACTTGTCATCCTCTTCACCCTGTCCAGAAAATCTACTCCCATGAAAAAAAGGAAACATGCACTTTTTTTGAAGCAATAAAATATTATCATATCCATCCCCAATAACAGCACCTTGACTCTTTCTCTCCTTTGAAACAATTGAAGAAAACCTACACGATACATCACAAGAAGGCTAAATTTATAATAGTTAAAAAATTAACAAATTCAAGGAACCAAATTGAGTTTTCTTACCCTTTGGTTTGAACCAGTGGCATCATTTCTTCCAAAAAATCATTGAATTGTACATCGGATGTAGCTTCAGCTTCCTCACCAATCAAGGAGTGAAGAACAAGTTGTTGAGAGACCAACATTTGAATTTTTCTTGGGCCACCCTTTTCTATTTTTAGTACTGCACCTACCAGTTTCCGCACTCTTGAAATAGCAGCCCTAGAGGTTCTTGCCTTAACATTATGACAATGTTTACCAACATGTATTGCCAGTCCCGACATTGTACCATCTCTAGGAAAAACATAATAGATTTTGCAGGGACAAGTAGCAACACAAGTAACAACCTTCTGACAATCATGACAAGTTATTGTTGTATTCTCTTCCATTGCAAGGTAGTCCTTTTTCACCTGTCTGTCCAAATATCCATGAAAATCTCTACTATTGAATTCGTGTTCCTTAATATAATGAGGACATGTTGAATAATTACACTGTATGAATCCCAAACAGTGTCTTAGAAGAATTGTGCATGCTATTGCCATGGTTGTCATAGATGGGCGAGTCCACAAGTGACCATCGAAGCGTTGTTCCATCCCTGTCATTCGTTTTGTTTTATCCTGAGTCGCAGGTAACTCAAAACACAAATTTCCATCATAATGTTGTGGAAGTTCAGCAACTTGCAAAGGAGCTCCACATAATGTTAACAGATCATTTAACTTTTTTGCCCCTGGATTTTGTTGAATCCAAATGACGATTGACTGAGTTTTGAGCTGTCCTATATCGTCACCACTACTTTCAAGATGCACAATGCTTAAAACATCTTCAGATATCTCTTTGTCATTTCCTTTCTCATTGTCAGATACCTGTATAAATGTGTCTGAATGAAGCATCTCAAACAAGCTCGAAAAAGAACCATCTATTAAGAAATGCTAATGACCTTCTATATCCCACTGTGGTTGCAGCAAGACTTTTGTTAGGCCACAATCACTTTCAATAAGAGCAGATAGTGACTGAAAATGGAAAGATGGAGGCAGCAAACTCTGCAAATAGTAAGCACTAAGCAACAATGAGTTTCCCTTCAACTGAATGTCGCGGTTGACTATCTGATCACCAACCTTCCAAGTTATTGTTACTTTCATGTTGGACATATTCTCTCAAGCAACAGATTACAAGGTGGAGATGTGAGAAAACTGTGGTGGATTAAGTGAAGGTGGTGAAGGTTAATGAAAGTTAAAGATAAAGTGAAGGTTAATGAAACTGGTGAAAGTTAATGAAAGATGTGAAGGTTAATGAAAGTGAAAGATTGGTAGGTAGACGAAAAGACAGTTGCATAAGATCTTGTGATGGCTCAAAGAATAATGAAAATCATAATTGAAGAAGTGCATTTAATATATGACGGTTCTGAATGTATGTGCAGTGGAATATATATGTCATCAAATTTGAGGGGCCATTTAATTTCTAAATGGTGGTTCAAGGACTGCATGTAATGCAGTCTAATAGTGTCTTCATCTTTTGTGTATGTGTGTGTGTGTGTGTGTGTGTGTGTATATATATATATATGATTGTGTGAGTGTGTGTATAAAAAACGTAACATTCTATATGACTGACTTTGTATAAAAAACGTAGCAATTTTTTTAGTTAAGTTATATATATGATTCCATCTTGCCATTTTATATATATGTGTGTGTGTTTTTGGTAGTGTGTATATATAATTATTTTAGTTAAGTTATATACATTACTGTGCGTGTGTATAAATGATTTTGTGGGTGTGTGTAAAAAACGTAGCATTTTATTAAGTTAAGATATTTAAGTTAAGTGTATGTGCACATAGTTTAAGTTAAGATATTTTTAAGTTGAGTGTATGTGCATTTTTTTAAGTTAAGATATTTAAGTTGAGTGTATGTGCACATAAGATATTTAACTGTGCACATAGTTTTTACATTTTGTGTGTGTGTGTGCATGACTTAACTTTAAGAATGCTATGTTTTTTATACACACAAACACATACAATCATTTTTTTAAATATATGGTTGTGTGTGTGTAAAAAACATAGTATTTTTTTAGTAAAACTATATATATGAATCCATTTTGTGTATATCTTTGTGTGTGTATATACATATATATATATATAAATGAATGTGTGTGTGTGAGTGTTTATACCACAATATCATTTTTGTAATATATGGTGTGTGTGAAAAAAGTAGTAGTTGAGATGAAAGTGGAGTGAAGTTTAAATGGAGTTTTAATTGAGATTGAAGTGAAAGTGAAGTTTTTCTGTGAAGAAGGAGATGAAAGTGGAGTGAAGACAAAGTGGAGTTTTGCTCTGAAGAAGAAGGAGTAAGAGAAGACAAGGTACTGTGTGTGTGTGTGTGTGTGTGTGTGTGTGTGTGCTTACCTGCGGACGCTCGCCCGATCCACCGGAGGAGGTCCAATGGAGCTCCCCCATGCCTTTAAAGGCATGGTGAGAGGGTAGCGCACGCTGCCTTCTCACCATGCCTTTCAAGGCATGGAGGAGCTCCAATGGAGCTTCCATTGGACCTCCTCCAGTGGATCGGGCGAGCGTGTCCAGGTAAGCGCACACACACACACACTCGCACACACACACAGTGATACACACACATCAAAACACTTGCACACATAGCACAAACACACACACAGTCATGTATACGCACACACATTACACTTGCATACACACACATACATACATACATACACCCACATATATAAACACTTGCATTCACAACATCAGCACACTTGCATACATACACACATACACATATAAACACTTGCATTCACAACATCAACACACTTGGATACATAGCACAAACACACACACAATCATGCATACAGACACACACATATTACACTTACATTCACACACACACACACAATCATGCATACATCCACACACACACACATATAAACACTTGCATTCACACACATCAACACACTTGCATACACACATATTAAACACACTTAGAGTAACAATTAGAATGATGTAAGAACAGGTCGTTGTAGAGAAGAGGTATACAAATGTCAAAGTGGATTTGTATTTTTCCTTGCCATGAGCAAGTTGAGAATGGTTTTTTTTGTAATTTGCATTTTACGTCGTTATGCTGCCGAAATTTAGAATTTTATATTTGTATTGTCAAGCATATACACACATACACATATATAAACACTTTTATTCACAACATCAACACACTTGCATACACACACATATTACACTTACATTCACACACACATAATCATGCACACATCCACTTGCATACACACACACACATACATACATACACCCACATATATAAACACTTGCATTCACAACATCAACACACTTGCATACATACACACATACACATATATAAACACTTGCATTCACAACATCAACACACTTGCATACATAGCACAAACATATACACAATCATGCATAAAGACACACACATATTACACTTACATTCACACACACAATCATGCATACATCCACACACACACATATAAACACTTGTATTCACACACTTACATACACACTTACAGTAACAATTACAATGATGTAAGAAATTGTAGAGAAGAGGTATACAAATGTCAAAGTGGATTTGTATTTTTCCTTGCCATGAGCAAGTTGAGAATGGTTTTTTTTTTTAGTTTGCATTTTATGCCGTTATGCTTCTGAAATTTAGAATTTTATATTTGTATTGTCATTGCTAAGAACGAGGTATACATCCTTCAAAACCACAATGGACAGTCTATGATAGTTTTGGAACTTTAATTAAATTAACAATGCGTATTACGCAGGTCCCTCCATGGAATCAATTCTCTCGAAAATTAAGTAAGAAAGTGGCCGTAATAGCTTCAAAGTATGTGGCAGACAATGGGTGGTACATCACCCTAAGCTCCACTGATCACTTTGGCATTGTGTCTAGCCATGCCATCGAGATGGGATTCAAAATGATGCACAGCATCTTTATTTTGATCCCCGATGGTTATGTGCGAAAGACCATTGAGATTGAGAGAGTAAGTAAATTTATTTGTTGATTGAAAAGCATGCTTGTAGTTTTCTTCAATTAGATCACATTCTAGTTGTAATTTGTAGGTGGAAACACTATTGCTAGGATTGTTTTATCGTAAGGGTCAACGTCCTATCTACGATCGACGAGATGGAGAGAGCGTGGACAACAACTCTTTCGATACCAAGTCCGGAATACTGGTGGAGCGCGTCGACGGAGAGTACATTGGAGGACACGCTCTTAGAGGTGCCGCCGAGCGTAGCCTTGACTTCTTTCGGTAGGAATATATGCTTCCTACTATGCGTTATTGGACTATGTTACATAAAGTAAAAATACGCATATTTTTTGCTTTTTTTAGCTGGCTTGTGCGGACATTTACTGTGGAGCACACCTACATTGTTGATGTGTTTTCTGGATGTGGTGGCTTGGGCAATGTTTGCGTTGAGTTGTCTAGACACTGTCTCTGCATAGATAGTGATCTAGAGGTCTTCCATCAACATCTTTCATACTTCAAGGCTCCATGTGTACGTGCTATTTCAGCAGTTGAGGCAGATAGCGATAAGGAGACTGATTGGCAACAATATGAGCCCGGATCACATTGCCCTTGATTGACATCAACATTGGTATTATCTATCATTTTTTCTAGTTTGTGATTTTTATGGAACGACGTGTGACCATGGTGTTTGGGTGCCACTTTTTTGGTATTACTGAAGACATGTTGTTGGTGTTGATCGTCCTTATCAATTCAGCCATGATTTCATATTTATTATACTAGATAGAAGTTTGTTGAGAGCTTTGGATTTACCAAAGTAATATACCAACATATGCTTTTTTGCTTATGTAATTTCTTCTTCCCGTGAGCATTCGCTGCTGCACGGAAGCAAGTATGGAATGGGAATTTTTTTAGATTGAATTTTTATACCGTTATGCTATCAAAATTTTGATTGCTTATCAATATCATCATGCTTTTTGTTCATGTTTGAAAACATAATCATGATTTCACGTATACAGAAAAGTTAGTCAAGCTTCACGGAAGCAAGTATGGAATGGAAAAAAAAATTGTTTGTATTTTTGCGCCATTATGCTGTCAAAATTTTGATTGCTTGTGAATATAATCATGCTTTTTGTTCATGTTTAGAAACATTATCATGGTTTCATGTATACACAAAAGTTAGGCAAGCTTCACGGAAGCAAGTATAGAATAGGAAAGCTTAACAAAAGTTAGGCAAGCTTTCACAGAAGCAAGTATGGAATGGTTTTATTTTTATTTTTCACGTTGTTATGCTGTCAAAATTTCATTTGCTTGTCAGTATTTCTTTACACTATCGGTCTAAGATATATATAATATCTTTTTATTTATTTATTTATATGTGTGTGTTTATGTACGTAAGGAGATCTTCAACTCGGTAAAGTGTTTTTAAGTACTTGTTTATACAATATATATAGTTATTTATATGTGTGTGTTTATGTACGTATGCAGTTCTTCAACTCAGTAAAGTGTTCTTAATTACTATTTTATATGCAAGAGTCTATACGTGTTTCATTACTTTGAGGTCTTCGCCCAAACAAGTACAACCATCAATATTTTTTAGATTCCTAGTTTCAAATTGGCTTATTAGGCATTCATCCTTGTTTGCAACAACACCTACATGGACAGGAAAGTATATTCTACTAAAAGTAGGGTAAATACTAAAGACATGCTCATCTTTTTCTTGCATTATATAAAAAACTCACATAGATTTTCTTTACATTTTTGGCTTTCAAACAGCTTGTAGTTACATTTGACGGTTCAGTTTAGCTACAAGATATCAACAATACCCTAAATTATGACAGATCTTGAAGATGTGTTAGTAGACCAGGCCGATTAAAAGTATCACATCTACTTCAATAATAATAAGTCAGACAGAGACATATTAATTATTCTCGCCAAGGCACTGAAGAGTGGAACACCATCATATAGTTAAAATAAGCATCATATAATTAAAATAAGTTGTTTACATGATTACGCAGGGAATCAAACCTGCACACACACACACACAGTACAACTTGCATCACACTAGTACAATTTATCATGTACTAGTGCATATTTATTTAACTATATTATTTAGTGCATAATTATTTAAATCTTGCCTCAATCTTCTACCACATTAGAACCAGAGATGTCGACCAGGTTGATTGTGCGTTTGCAGACAAGCAAATGGTCAATCTCCGCCTGTAAAGCGGCCCTTCGAGAGCTATCTATGTACCCCCATGTCTCCCACTTACCCAGAGCTTCTCGCATTGTCTCAAAGCCATCATTGAGTTCCTGGTCTCCAGTGTTGCGAGCGCGATTAAGGTAGTTGAACATCCGGATCGCCTTGTTTGTGTCACGCTCTCTTTGTGTAAACGTCTTCTTTTCTTCAAGGGGTGCGTTGGGGGGGAGTTTGTGAAGCTCTTCATGGATTTTTGCAACTACCTCATTACCAGTACTAGCATATCCTATAGGGA
The DNA here is from genome assembly GCF_014529385.1 of Adiantum capillus-veneris. NCBI lineage: Eukaryota > Viridiplantae > Streptophyta > Polypodiopsida > Polypodiales > Pteridaceae > Adiantum > Adiantum capillus-veneris. The sequence continues at coordinate 107,440,855 of NC_140939.1, forward strand.
TTGTATAAGTACAGGGAAAATGAAAAAATCTCTCTTGATTAGCACCTCCGATTCACTTGTGCAGCATATGGTGCTTGCCTTGTAACATTTATATAGGCTAAAGCACCATGCTCTCAAAAAGCATTGATAGTGATGGAAGAGTGGCATGTGTTAGTGACATGAGGGGTCCCACGCAGCATATGCTAACTGCTAAATTGGAGCGTGCAATAATATATGCATGATTTGTCAATATGAATATTATAATCATCTACTACTCCACCACTAACTTGTAAAGTGGGGTGTGCAATAAAATATGCATGATTTGTCACTACGATTATTATTCCCCTATAAGATTTATAAGCATCTAAAAGTGCAATGAGTAGACAACACTAACTGCTTCTCTAAGGGCTCTGGAAACACTATGATTATTATTCTTCTATGAATACTATAGGCATATAATAGTGCAATGAGTAACCACCACAAACTGCCTCTCTAAGGGCTCGGAAAACATTATTTGTGGACCCGGCTTTGGAACCTTTTCACACACATATGAACAGGAAAAATCTCTCTCTCTCTCTCTCTCTCTCTCTCTCTCTCTCTCTCTCTCTCTCTCTCTCTCTCTCTCTCTCTCACACACACACACACACACACACACACACACACACACACACACATGCGCGCGCACGTGAGTAGAAAACGTGCACACAACCTCCATCTTCACAACAAAACTCCACTTTTATCTCAATTAAAATGTGGGATATTTATAAAATATATAAATTAAACTAACACATAAACAATTCTATACCAAGATACTAAATGAAATAATTTGAACCGGCTTGAGAACCTTCTTGCCCAAACTTGAGCCGGACTTTTTTCATTTTGAACCTATCTTTCCTCTCTCCCCCTCATCTCCCACTCTCTCTCTCTCTCTCTCTCTCTCTCTCTCTCTCTCACACACACACACACACACACACATGTGAGTAGATAACGTGCACACAACCTCCTTCTTCACAACAAAACTCCACTTTTACTTAACTCCACTTTCATCTCAATTAAAATGTAGGATATTTATAAAATATATACATTAAACCAACACACAAACAATTCTATACCAAGTTACTAAATGAAATAATTTGAACCGGCTTGAGAACCTTCTTGCCCAAACTTTACCCGGACTTTTTTCATTTTGAACCTATCTTTCCTCTCTCCCCCTCATCTCCCACTCTCAGGCTCTCTCTCTCTCTCTCTCTCTCTCTCTCTCGTTGTCGGTACTCTCACACCCCGATCCTATCTCTATTTCACAAATATGTTTTTCTCTCTCCGTCTAATCCTTCTTCTCTCTCCTTCCCTCAGTACTTATTTAACATACCACAACGCCACCTTAGAGAGCATACATATGAGTGGAATCCATGCTTCTACAAACTCGAAAAAGCATCACCTGTAGCAAAAAAACACGAATTGATTAACTCGCAAATAAAATTAACCCGTCACCCGAGCATATGGGTCTCTTTTTGACACAGTTCACACCAGGGCAGATCACGATGGCATAGAACCTTTGGGCAGCAGGTTCCTCTAGACCTACTGCAATCGACCCTATGCCTAGGACTAGTGTGTCCCCTACACGGACGGATGGTTCATCCTTGAGACAAGGTAGGCGTCGTTCTGAAGGTGGTGGGTGCTGTGGTAGTGGTTCTACCAATGCATCCACACCACCGAGAGAGCATCCCCCACTCTCTTTAGTAGATAGTTCACCGATTGGCACACCACGTACACCTTGGGGATCACATGAGCATGATCCTAGCAAGGTGTACAAGAGAAAGAATGGTGCTGTTATGGCGGATAGGGTCAAAAAGTCCACGCGACAGAGGATTTGGTAGCTCTGTATAGTTTAGTTTGGTCACTATAAGATGGAGATTTGGGATAATTTCGACAATGAAAGAAAGAGTTACATCGTCGAGGCCAATAGAGGGGTATGATCCAGTCTCGAATGGCTTGATTTTGGGCGTGGTGAAGGCCACAATTTCACACCATCGGTTAGAGGCGAGAGACAGGTACAATGTTGACAGTCCAAAGCCGACATGGTTGGACGCAGAGGAGTGGGCGGGGATTGCATGAGAGACACAAGACAATCTTGACAGATTTCAGCAGCAGAGAGATGCAGCCATAGCACGTTTGGAGTCTGCTGGAGCGTCACATCTTGGGAGTGGAGGCTACAACACACTTTGATATGAGTTTGTAAGTATTACATGTATGCTTTGCATTGTTGAAATTATATATGTTATTTGAAGATTTATCTCATCATTAGACCATAATTTTACAAGAAGTTACCGTGAAGCGCCTTCCGACACGTCGAGAGGAGAATTATGGGTACAAGCATGGACTTGTGGCCCTTTGACCCAGCTACAGGAGGAGGGAGAGGACGTCGACTGTGAGGCATTACCATGAGGGTCTTCTTGATACAGTCTTCTTGGTACAGTCTTTTTTGTAGCTGTGGTCTTCTTAATACAGTCTTACTCAGTGATTGTTTGTATGTACAGTTTTGTAGTGCTTATGTTTATGGTTTTGCATTCTGTTTGCGATTATGATTTGTTTTGCAATTATGGTATGGCACAGAGGCTAGGTTATGGTATGGCACAGAGGTTTTGGTCATGGTTTGGCAATCAAGTTATGGTTATGGTTTTGCAATGATGGTGTGGCCATCATGGTATGGTTAGGGTTTGGAAATCAAGTTATGGTTATGGTTATGGTTTCATAATGATGGTATGGAAATCATGTGATGGTTATGGTTTGGCAATCAGATTATGGTTATGGTTATGGTTTTTCAATGATTGTATGGTTTTTATGGTTATGGTATGACAAGCAAGTTATGGTAATGGTTATGGTATGGGAAGTGGGTTATATTTATGGTTTTACAGTTTTCAAATCATGTTTAATTATGGCTATAAAATCTTTATGTTGTTGTGCCTATGGTTTTGGAGTCGATGTTATGGTTATGCTTTTGAGAACTTGTCATGATTAAGCTTTTGATTTTGTGGTTTTGCTCTTTTTACAATTTTGCTAATCTGTATACACTTCCTCTTTAGCGTCAACTTGTAGGTGGAGTGAGGTTGCTTGTGCACTCTTCCTTTCAGCAAAGAGGGTTGTTTTCTATTGCTACAGTACAGGCAGCATCAGTCACCATTTCTCTCCACCCCTTTTTTTTTTTGCAAGTTTGGTCGTTGGAACAGAATTTGGTATACGTGTCGGTATGGGCCTTGAAACAGGCTTTGGTATATGAAGACATTTTTGGCTTGAATAACTGCATTTATTCTGATGCAAAGAACAACGTGTATTCCGACACATATAACAACCTGTATTTTGACGAGCTCTATCGATGCATATGTCGATGCTATGATATCGATGTTTATCGCGATGTTTATTCCAGGGAATTTTACTTTTAAAATTAGCTTTGTCTCGTCGATGTTTGCACCGATTTTTGCACCACGTGTTATAGTGTCTTCACCAACTCCCAATGCTCAACCAACCTCACCTCACTTTGGTTGAAAAGGAGGAGAAATGATATACCTAATTTTTTTGTGGACAAAAGGTATAGTCATACCCACTTTTGTGAAAATACACCCCAAGGTGGTAGTAGGTAAGTTTTGAAAATAGATTTCAGTACTTTAGAGTATTTTTAGATGTCTTTTCTGTGGCAGAGGGATTTGTATATGCAGTTCTAAGGAGATCATCCTAACATTAGGATGTTCCCTAGATGCTTTGAGGATCTGAAGCCATATTACTTTGTATGCAAGTTGAAGGACCGCAACACCTATTGTTGTAAATACCATGTTCAGCTTGTTTACTTGAAGGAAGGCTTAAATTAGATGCACCATGGAAGATACGAGCTACATGGAACGTCATGCTTTTGCAGGTGTCTTGTGTGCGGTGGTGGAATAGTGCAATGTACATAATCAAAAGCCACTTTTTTATCCTTGACAAAACTATGAGAGTCTATATTGTGTCCAAAGCCAGCTGATAGTGCTTTTCACCGTAGCAAATGTCTTTTGGGAACATGCACTGATTACGGGATTGAAAGGCTCTTGTTGTGTCCCGTTGAAGAGAGTGATGGTATCTCTAGAATGATTGTCAAGCTTTTGACAAGGTTCCTACACAGGAAAATGATGAAGAAGGTCTAGCTAAATGTCAAAAACACCTTGTGGTTCAACAGCTCAGTCTGATGAGTTTCATTTTTGTGCTCCGAGGGAAACTAGGGAAGTTCATCAAACACAACTACTTGTACAAGTGGCGAGATCAACTGTTCAAGGAGTGTTTGGCCAATTTTCATGATGATGTAGTGGTGTCTATAGTGGATTTTGCAGAGAATCACTCCTTCAAGGTGCAAAATGAGATCCAATCAATGCATTAGTATTCATCTCAAGTCACAATCTTTGTTCACATTTCATACTTACATGGTGCGCTTGGTGCTATACAAAACACGACTCACTCCTACATCTCTAATGACAAGACATATGACACTTTGTTTGTGCAGCACTATTTTCTTTTGCATATTGAATGGCTAAAAAGACACCGCTATAGTGTCGAGCGACATTGGGTGTGGTCGGAGGGTGTTGTGTCACAATTCAAAGCAAGGCGGCCATTCTATCTTGTTGCACAATTCTTCAATATGACAGGTGTCAAAATGACACACGATTTCTTTGCTTCAAGACATGGAAAGGGTGAACATGACGAGGCTGGTGCAATGGTCAAAAGAGCCCTCACACACAAGCAGTTGAAATGTGACAGGTGGAAGCTGCATAACGCTTCAAGTGTTGTTGCACTCCTCAATGCAACTCTCAGAAATCAATCTCCACAGACAGGCAAGAAAGTCCATCGTACTTTTTGGGAGGTCAAGCTCGGTGATGTTGATAGAGTTTTAGTGTGGGATTGCAAGCGCATGACAGGGTCTGAATCCTGGCACAATGTCAGTGGCTACAGTTAGACGAATATGCACGGACTAAGGCACAGACTGCTTTCTTGCTTTTGTGGTGCGTGCATCAAAGGTCAATGGAGGAGGTGTGCCAACAGAGATCATGTGCAGGGGTGGGTATACTTGCAAATAGAACCCACAGTTAAAGATGAAAGTGATGGAGAAGTGTCAAGCGAGGATGAGGATGAATACACCCCCATGTATGCTGGCCACTACGATGACCTGAGCGATGCCTTGATGGTTGGCCAGAACTTTGTAGTGGCTGCAGAGGAGGTAGATGCAGACTACTACATCCTGAAATGCACCAACACAAAGCGCCTGGCTAAAACAGAGGAAAAGGATCACTGGCACACCATCATTAAGAAAGATTCTTATGTGGTTGAGGGCCTATTCTACGACAATGTAAATGGCCGAGATGATACTTATGTCCTTTTGGACAACAATCCCACTGCTCTAATCTACTCCCATCTAGTGTGATGCATCAGGTTTTCCATGTCCTAGAGGGAAGGTGAGCATAATGTATATGATATTTCAAATGATATATTTGAGCAAACCTATAACAGCATGCCCCCAGAGGAGAACTTGTAAGATTTATCTCTGTAAATTTGGCTTGAGGACTTGGCCAACACTTTTAACAATAGATAGCACTTTTTTGTGTGAAATAAAACAAAGGTAGTGAACTATACTGAAGAGAGTGAGGAAGGATTACATCAAAGCTAAAGGGGGGGGGGGGGGGGGGGGGGGGGGGGTCACCTGACTACTTCCCTCTAAATAGCTAATCAGACCTGCTACATAGATAGCAATTTTCATAATAGAGTGATAAAAGACACCTTTTAAAACACTTGAAAGCACTTTTGATCACTTGACAAGTTGACCAACACTCTACCAGCCCCTTGAACCACTTTACCAACTTCAAGAAGGCTAGCACTTTATAGCACTTGACAAGCACTCTGAACCACCTGACACCCACTTTGAACCACTTGACCCTAAACCACATGGACAACACTTTGTATGACCACCACTTAACAACCACCTAGACCACTTGACCAACTCTTTGGACCACTTTGGACCACTTGACCAGCACTTGCAAGCATTTTTTACCACTTGGACAACACTGTGAACCACTTGACCACTTAACCAAAACCTAACACCCAATCCAGTTGACAACAGCAGAAACAGTTGACTTGCAAAATTCTTCATAGTATATTCAGGTTTAGATACAAGGACAGTGGCTGCTTATAATTGGTTGCTAGAGGTGGCATTTTCGGTGCAAGAATTTTTTGTTGTGCCCGTACATTTCTATGTGCCAAATCTCAGTCCAATTGTGCAAGTTCATCCTTCCTGGCATCAAATGGACATTCCTTTATAGTCTTGGCTCTGTCAGCAGTCTCAACCCACTGTATTATAAATGAGGTAACTTCCTCCTTGAGGAAAGTTTCCCACTACCTCTCATTTTGCTTTTCTATCCCAGGAAAAATGACAAAGTTATTGGGATCATTGAAGTACATCTTATAAATGGAATCATCCAACAATAAAGGGTTAAGACTTATTGAACTTAGGAAAGAGGTGCCAAAAGGTTTCTAATTTTTTGAAAAACATTTTCTTTGGGGGGTTTCCATATTCCCAACTGCTAACATGGTAGCAATTCTGTGCCAGCCACCCACTCTCAGACAACGCTTGGCCTGAGATAGGAACTTGTCCATACCCTTCTCAAGATTGTGGCAGGCATGTGACGACCACAGAAAAGTCTCGGCTATCTGATTGAGTCCAAGCAAGAATAATTTTCCATCGTTTCGTACATAGTCTAGGTGATGTTATCATCCCCCCTTTACTTTGTCAAAGTACAACGTGTTTAAATCTGGGTGTTCCAATCCTTTGCGCTTATCATGCACACAAGAAAGCACATTGTTGAAGTCTATAATTATTGCCAAATCTCTATGGACTAGGAAGCACGACATTGGTTTGTAGCAAGGAAGCTGGCAATCAATGTGCTCTACCTCATTAGTGGGCGGTGGGGGTTTTGATCCGACCACACGAATTTTAACTACAGAGCACAAATGGATAGAAACTAAGAGAGAATACTTAAATATATATTGCCAGGAATAAAGATACAACACTGTGATCTAAAAAAGATAGCAAGAAAAAAAAAGATACAAAGCTACAAGAAGTTAAAGCTTCTTGCATTGTCTGGTTTTTGGGGGGAGTATTCCAGTACTCTTTTTGGGGTCTTGGGAAAACTGGTCCTCCACTTGCTTCTTTGTCTTCTTTCGCATCTCCACCGCTACAAATTGTAGGGTTGATTCCATTTCAGGATCCTGTGCCTCAACTACATTGTCCTCCTTACAGGCATCAGTACCTGGGCAACATATTGTGACCCAATGAACGCGGTGACCATGAGTCAAATATGGGAGGAGACAGATATACAAAATTGACATTACCTTGGTTGCTTGCAAACAGAGTTGTCTCCTTCAGAATGTCTCCGTCACCACCCTCAATAGTTTTCCCACCCTTAAAGTTCTTGTACTTCAGCAGCATGGCGTCAAGGTCAAAGACCTCGTCCACATCGTGCATGGAGGATGTGGAAACTTCTTTCTCAGCCACTGGCTCAGCTGAACCAACATACAAAATTAGTCTCCAAGATAGATTAGCATAAGTTCTGTTGTGTAAAATGACCAACCTACCTTCAAGCTCCTCATAAGAATTCCCAAGTGCCCAGCATCTTGCTATATGGGGTACCTCCCACTTATAGTCTGGTACAACACACTTAGAATCAGTCATGCTGACCATTGAAAAGCAGAATGGATGGTATTTGTGGGCACACGGCAGCTAAAAGACACCGACTGCATATTTTCCCGACAGTTCTTGACCATACACCACACAATTTCCAGACAATAAAATAGTATCCACACTAACTTTAGACTTGGAGGGTGAAGTGGGCACTAGAAGGGTCGTGCCCTCTCTTTTCATGAACTTGTTGGACCCCTTCATGAAGGAGGCCTACCTTCTGAACTCACCAAGCTCCTTGTCCATTTCCTGAACTATTTTCTGTACAAAATGAAAAACAAAGGAATATTATTTCACAACCAACCATGATGGGGGACATGCAGGCCCTAGCAGTCAGCAGGCATTTGCAAGCACCGTGGAGCACTTGCTGGAACATTCAAGTACTTGTAGACACTTGCAAGTGCCTGCAAGTGCTATATATGTACACTTGTAGCACTTTGAAAGGCACTTTTGATCACTTGGAAGCTCTTTTTAGCATTTTGAAGCATTTTCAACCATGTGCAAACTCCTGCGAATGCTTGCAAGGTCTTAAAAGTGGTTAAAAATGCTCTAAAGTGATTGTAGAAAGCACTTTTAAGCACTTTGAAAGCATTTTTGAAGCAATTTTAAGCACTTTGAAGCACCTTCAAGCACTTGCAAGACTTTGCAAGTGGTTGAAAGTGCTTCAAAGGGCTTTAATGTGCCTACAACAGGTGGTTCAAAGTGCTTGCAAGTCCATAAAAGTTAGGTACTTTTTAGCATTTGCAGGCATTTGTTGGTGTGTACAAAAGTGCTTGGAAGTGCTTGCAGGTGCTCAATCTATCCACTTGCATCACTTTGAAAGGCACTTGCTAGCACTTGGAAGATCTTTTTAGGACTTTGAAGCACTTTCAACCACTTGCAAACTCCTGCAAGTGCTTGCAAGGTCTTGAAAGTGGTTGAAAGTGATTTAAAGTGGTTAAACTTGTGCTCTGAAGAGATTGCAAAAAGCACTTTCAAGCACTGTGAAACCAAATTGAAGCAATTTTAAGCACTTTGAAGCACCTTCAATCACTTGCAACAGGTGGTTCAAAGTGCTTGCAAGTCCATAAAAGTTAGGTACTTTTTAGCATTTGCAGGCATTTGTTGGTGTGTACAAAAGTGCTTGGAAGTGCTTGCAGGTGCTCAATCTATCCACTTGCATCACTTTGAAAGGCACTTGCTAGCACTTGGAAGCTCTTTTTAGGACTTTGAAGCACTTTCAACCACCTGCAAACTCCTGCAAGTGCTTGCAAGGTCTTGAAAGTGGTTGAAAGTGATTTAAAGTGGTTAAACGTGTGCTCTGAAGAGATTGCAAAAAGCACTTTCAAGCACTTTGAAACCAAATTGAAGCAATTTTAAGCACTTTGAAGCACCTTCAATCACTTGCAGGACTTTGCAAGTGGTTGAAAGTGCTTCAAAGTGCTTTAATGTGCCTGCAAGTGGTTTAAAGTGCTTTGCAAGTGCATAAAAGTTAGGCACTTTTTAACACTTTTTAGCTCTTGCAAGCATTTGTAGGTGTTTTGGAAGTGCTTGCAGGTGGTTTAAAGTGTTTTCAAGTGCTAAAATAGTCAAGCATTTTTTAGCACTAGCAAGCACTCTCAAGCACTTTTAGCACTTTCTAGCACTTTATACAGTTTAAAGACAGAGAATACTAGAGTACTTGCATCTGACACCTCCCCCTTCATCCTTGCAGCATCATTGCATCCAAAGAACTTGGAGAGTACCCTTGTAAGGGCTCTGATTTCAGCCTCGTTTTTGGCAATTGCAACTGCGTTTTCTGTTGGAGAGGCTTTCAGCTTCTTCACCTCCTCTCTGCGGTTCTCCATCTCTGGAGTAATGGATGCACAAGCTGAGGAAGTACCTTTGTTGCCTTCATTGCCTTCTCTTCTGCCTTCATTGCCTACTGCTCAAGGTCATCGGCAAGATTATCCACCCATGTTGTGTAGAGGGGATGAGAGACTATCCACATGTGTTGTAGAGGGAAGCTAGACGCCAGAAGACCATCCACAACATTCTCTATCAGTCCTTCAAATTTGGGGGCTTCCTTCACACCATAATCGGACATGAACTTCTGTATTTTTCAATTGAGCCCCCCTTTCTGGCTCTTGACATTCTCTAATACTTGATCCCCAACCAAAGCCCATACAATCTTATGGCTTTCGGGGTCTGCTTTGACAGCATCAGAGTATTCATATGCAAACCCCCTTGCAAACCTCGTCATGAGCTCGTCGTTGGACGGGGCAGCGTGGTGGACCTTCTCATACAGAAGCCTGTATGCATCATAAAGGTGGTCATGCACCTGGTGGAGGAAGATCTTACTCTTCTTCTTCTCTAGCACCTTGAACACTATTGACCACTGTTTAGGTGGCAGGTCCTTGTCTGTTAAATCCTTGGGCAGCTTTCCCTCCATGCTCATTCCATATTCCTCATGCAACTGCAATGCAGAATATCAAAACTTGGAAAGTATCGGATACTCCACCGATGCTGCAAGCAAATCCATGGAGAAAAATGGTTTGCAGCCAATGCTGAAAAACAAGATTCTTTTGCCATGCATTGCCATGTGGCGCATAGACACGACCAAAATGCAATGTAGAACTCACCTTTCTGAGCATATTTTTTAGTCGACAACATGCATTTGGAGAGGGAAGTTTCAATGATCATGTTTGTTGTTGGGGTCTATAGTGTCGTGTTGGTTGCAAGGGACTGCGGTGTCGTGGTTGTTGAAGGCGTTTGCTGTGTCGCATGTGTTGCAGGGTCTGCTGTGTGGTGGCTATTGTGGGGGTCTGTTATGTTGTGGTGTTTGTTGCAGGGGCCACCTATTGTACAACCTCTGTGCTTTGATTCGGGTTTTTGTGCTTCTTGGAGGGAGTGTTCTTCTTGGGAGTCATCTCTGCAAAGGGTGCTTCTGCAGCCTTTTATGCTTCCGTGTCGGGGGCAATGGGGGTAGAGCTCCACCAGGGGTATGACCGAGCGCAATGGGTGCAATGGGGGGTAGAGCACAACAGTTACAACATGAAATGGGGAGAGCACAAGCTATGGGAGCAGAGTGAGAACACAAGTACAGGCGGGCGTCCGAGTGACAAGCTAGTTGCGTGAGAGGAAAGGAGAAAGAAAACAAGGAGTTTCTAGGCAATGATGAATGTAAGTTCAAAAAAAGGGGACCCACTTCACCGCATAATGACTCGCATGCATCTAGATTATAGGTACATAACTTATACTGGATACAAATTTAGAAATTCCCTCTCTCTATTTTCCCAAATTTGGAAAACGTTGAATTTCCCTCCATCTAGGTGCTATTGGTGGTACCACCAAAAGGTACAAAAAGTGGTACCACCTGAACATGCTTTGACCCATATACACTCCCTCTTCTAGTGTGTTATCTTAGTGTACTTTTGTGTGCAAGTGCGGCCAAAGGTTTCCAACAGTGTATGTTTTCTAGTGGTTCTGTCATAACACATACCTGGAATCTACCATGAATATATGAATGTACCCGGATCTTCTTCTCAATAAGTACATAGATGGGATGAAGCACATCCGCTGGATTTTGTACCCTTAAGGCTAAATTCTACACAACATGTATATCTCCAAGAACCCTTGCAGGCCTACTATTGATAGTAGTATACCATTGGCTCCTCAACTTGGGATTCAATGCTAATAGTTTCCCAAATGAAATATTAGCCTTTTGACTTTTTATATCACTCACTAGGTCATATTTAGGATGACTACGCTGAAGCTAGAAATCCATTTTCTTGATTATGTGATGCCTTCCTATATTGATAGTCTCTGGATGTTCTTTGCCTTCATCTACCTTCTATTTGCCTTCATGAGCTTTGGTTTTTTGTTCTCTGTGTCTCCCTTTATATCCGTGCCCTCTTGCTAGCCAAAACATCTATATCCTGCTCATCCACACCAGATATGTGAAGTCTATGAAATTCATCATTACTTGGTGGAGATGACGGTGCAAGATTTTCAATTGGTTGCTCCCTTTGATCTTTGAGTGTATGCTATTAAAGGTAAGGCCACTAGTCTTAATTTCTTTGTCATAGGTCTTTGCTTCATCTCTACCTATACGTACAGTTATTTAGTGACATTAAGACCCGTATCATTTGCCAAAGTCTCAATCACTTCATACATTTCAAATGAGCAAACTTCCACAGCTTGGCTTCTATCTTGCTTATTAGAGGCCGTTATATCCTCAAGCTCATACATAGTATTATTCATAAGAAACCTAATCAAGAAACGTAATCCGCAAGCTCATACATAGTATCTACATAAGAAACCTGACCAAAGAAACTTGAAATACATGCACTATCCTCTATAAAATCCATTTTCCTCATTTCTTTTTGTACATTAATTACATGTTGACGTTCACTTGTTTTCATATCTCAAGCTTCATGAAATTGATTGATCCATACTCACTTAACCCTTAAAAATGTATAGAAAAAACATCTCCTCTATTAAGAAGTTTTACTCATCTTTGGCATTACAAATGGTCACCGTCACATTTGGACAAGCCTTGGATATATCTCTTGATGAGTAATTTGTATCTTTAATAATCTAGCCATTGTTTATGTATATGTGCCACTTGCCCTTCATGCAAAGGCTCTTCAATAAAAGATTGATTTCAAAGCCACGATCTATCAACACAACATATGGTTCCTCAAGGACACCCACTTTGACTAAATTTATTGTTGTATCTCTTTCTTAATGACTTTTGTTGTAGTGGCCTCTATGTGAGGCCCTATCTTTATCATCATCATCATCCACAAATACATGATTCTTTCTCACATAAGATCGATAGCATCCTACCACATTGTCATCACATTCCTTCTCTTTTATATATAACTCTTGTGCCTTCAAAAACGTGCCTTTATCCATGGTGATCATTGAGGAGTAGACTCAATAAGAGTTTCTCTCTTCCTCGTTATGATACCCATAATTTATCCTCAATACAATCATGCTTGGTTATGCCAAATACTTTCACCCAAAGTAGCTCAAGTTTATTTTTCAAAATCCTTTCCTCCAATATCTGTTTAATTTGTGGTAGCTTCAATGTTGGACTGTAATCTGTAAGCAAGTACTTTTGCTTTTGTTTTTTCCTTCTCTATCTTCTTTTTTGTAGATGCTTCCTCCATAGGAACCTTACCAACAGGAGGTAATTGTGGTGAAGCCTCAGAAGAGGGTCAACCTAGAGCCTACTTTCTCCAACACTACATGAATCAATGAAAAAGATAGAAAAAAAAGACGAGAATAGACAAGCAATCACCGCATGAATGCAATATCATATCTTGGTATAGTTTGTCGCGTTTGGCTCTCTTAGATTATGCATTGTTCGAATAACTTTGAGTAAAAATTAGAAACTTACAAGTTTTGATGATGATTCCAAATTACATTAACTCATATGTTTATCTTTATTTGCAAAAGTACTTCTAAAAGAAAAGCACTAAAGATGATTTCTCGTTAGATTTGACCAAAGATTTAGCTATGCACTAAAGATGTTTGCATTTTAGAAGTTTGTAATGACAATATTAGTGAAAAGTTGGGATTGTTTGCAACTAAAAAACACAATGAAAGTGAGATAATCTGAGTATACATGAGAGGATAATGAAAGAGCTATATACATATGGAGAGTGGTTTACAACCTGGGAGGTAGTCAATAGAGATCAAGGTTGTGCAAAGTAGTATTAAGCTCAAATAATAACTCCAAATGAGAAACCATTCATGGCGCTTTTATTTAAACAATTGTCAATAAATCCATTCTTGGTACATGTAACCTTATATTTGGTAACAAGTTACAAGATTGGTAATCAAAGTGCAAAGATAATCCACAAAGATTAATTGAGCTCATGAGAATAACAGAGATGTATGATGATTAATGATCACATATTAGGATTTGCTAAGAGTATGGCTCCTGATGCAAACATTTTGGTAGTCAATTTTGACATAGGAGTAAGTACCTTTCAAAATTATTAATCATCCACAAAGAAGTACTCTACAAAAAAAGTAAGCATATCATACACAAGCAAAGAAATGAGGCAACATTAACCAGGATGCAATAATAACTTTAGTATTGTATGGTGCAACTGTGAAAATAATTGCCAAGTTATCAAAGTGCAAATCCCATTTTATTACATCATTACTAATAGTTATGATCGTACACCATTAGACCAATGGCTTTTGGAAAAGAGTAAGGAGCGAGCAATTCGATCAGTCATGATCGTGGCACGAACATCATGGGAACGGATGCTATGATTCCATTTTTAGATGCATGGTAGCATTTTTAATAATATACATGTAGATTCTAATGACCGCAATAGCAATCATTGCACATATTAGCACTAGGTTGGTAATGGGACACTTTTATGTCCTGTTAAGTGACCATTTTCCTTTAATTATGTCAAGAGTTTCAAAATGGATTTTGAGGTGCTATCTATCTAGAAAGTTGTCTCATGAGCTGAAAAAAACTCGACATATTTTTGGAATATCAATTCCATCTTTAACCTTGTCCTTGCACAACATTTCACAACCTAAACTGTGTGAAAAAACGGGTCCTGTTTTTGGCTTTTTTTCAACTTTTTGCAACTATACCACTCTAGAATTCATGTTTGTGAGGTCTATAATTCTAGAGAACTATCTTTAGTAGTCCTCAACATGTCCTGATGCTTCTAGGGAGAAATAAATGTTAAAGTTGTAAGTTATGACCAAATTACAAAAATTGTCAAATCGAGTTTTTTAGCCAATTTTAGATCTTCTATGATTTTTTTTGTGGCTTTCATGATATCCAAATGCATTTTTGATTTTCTATGTCGCATATTGTAACATAAAGCTAACATTCCTTGAGTTTTGGGGCACCTAATACCCTATTTTTCATAATAGACAAAGATGGTTGATTTTTTCAATTATAGAAGAAAACGAAACATTCTAGTATATCAAGTATAGCTTTTTCAATATTGTTAGTTTCTTATGAAAAATACATGCATTTTGTAGGTAGTAACCATATCTAGTCATAAGGATCAAATTTGGCTAGATATTGAATAGTTTCTATGGGATTCTACAACTCATACTGTTGAACCCAGTTTTTTCATGTTTGTTGTATTTAGCACTTCATCTTTGTCCCCAAGATTCCCCTTGGTAAGTGATGTATTATTCTTTTGACATGCTCCATGGCTCCTTATGAACCTAAAGGACAATAGGGAACTAAGAAAACGTGCATATATTATTTGTATTGAGTGTGTCTATAGATACTTTGATGATAGGTTTGCAGAATGGTAAAAATTCAACTTTTTTGTACCTATTTCTTTTGGCAAAACAAAAAATAGTGAGTGAGAAGCAAACATATGTTCTGATCACCAACCCATTGAAGTTAACTAGGGAATTTATCTCAAATCCTACAAAAATACCTAATCTTATTTTTATGCAACAAAACGTAAGAAATGACTGTTTTGATGAAAATGTACTGGTCCATCAACTTTGGAGGCTTGGTGTGACCAAAAGATGAGAAATTTTACAAGTTTCTTATTTTTTCCATAGTAGGCCTTGAACTATAACCTCATCAAAGGATTTTACAAAATGAGTGGATCTACTATGGTTTTGGAGGTTTTTTTCAAAACCCTGAAAGGACACTTTTATCTCCTATTAGGTTACCAACCTAGTGGTAGGGAGAGAATGAGAGCGTTCAAGTAGCGACAAGCTTCATTTAAAACATGAGTATCATGGGGTTTTCTAATGAGGTGATATAAAAGTACTTGGTATGTAATTTTGTATTAATAGCTTTGAGTTTTATGAAGGTGGGTGCATTACCAAATGCATCCTTTGTCTACTCCGATAGTTCATATGCAATGAGTCCTACAAGATGGAGATCCTTAGTGGGATGCCACTCCCAAAGGTGATTCATATTATGTAATTGCTACCTTTTGAAGTTAACCATAAAGATTTTGTAACAACAAAGAGAATGTGTGATATTTACTCTTTTTGTCTTAGGGAATTTATGTATCGTATCCATCAATACAGTCATCATGATTCTCCGAGAGTCCTTGGATCACCATTCCTGAGGCTACAATCCCTTTCATATTCATCATCGTTCTCATGGTCTTGTTTATTGAATTTTGGTATCTCTTTGATTCTTTTGAGAAATCAGTGCAAGCAAGAGATCCTCACATTGCACCACTGCTCCAAAATACCTAGAATTAGAGTAGTCCCATTTATAAATTTCAAAAAATTTACATTTGAAGCTCATGAAACCTACAAACCATAGAGAAACTTTGTAGAAACCTTAAAACATAGCCGATTTGCTTCTAAATTTTTCCATGTATAAGTTTCCAAGTTTTAGAAAAAAAAAATATTTCTAATGTTGTTGGTTGTGGATAGATTTAGAAGTGAAACTAAATATAAAATTCCCACTATCTGATTGGAACGCGCTTCATCACTATGAAACAGAAGATTTGATTATTCATATTGATTGGATTTTAAATGATATGTTACCATATACATGTCGTAGTGATGTGTGTGAACACACTTAGGAGGCATCACGTGTGCCACTTATGTACTTAAGAGGTGTCCTACAAAATCTTTGCAGTCTATCACTCCATATGAAGCACGTCATGATAGAAAGCCTTCTACTGAGCACATGTGTGTTTTTGGTTGTTTGGCGTATGCTTTGGTGCCACAAACACATTGCAAAACTTATTGGATGATAAGGCTATCAAATGTATTTCTATTGGCCGTGTCTAGCTTACATGTTTTTTAGGAACCTCTATCTTTTAATGAAGCATAGAATTTAGAAAATTAGATTGCTGCTTTGCAATCAAAATATGATGCACTTATAGAAAATGACACATGGACTTTATGTGATTTGCCTCCTGGCAAAAAGGCCATTGGTACAAAGTGGGTTAACAAGTTGAAATGCAAGTCGGATGGTGAGATTGATCGTTGTAATGCTCCACTTATTGCAAAAAGTTCTGCACAACAAAAAGGCATAGATTATGAAGAGATGCTTGCTCTCAATTTTTCTATGACTAATGTGCATTGGGAGCTCATTTTGGTTGGGATGTACATCAGTCAGAAATTGTTAGTGCTTTCTTGAATGGTGATATATTTGAGGAAGTTTATGTAACATAGCCTCACAATTTTGTCAAGAAAGGCTAGGATAAGAGGAAAAAGTGTATAGATGAAAGAAAGCTTTGTATGGGTTGAAGCAATCTCCTCGTTCTTGTTATGAGAAAGTTGATACTGATTTGGTCAAACAAGGATTTTGTAATAGTCCAACAGAAAGCACATTGTATGTAAAGTGTGAGGGTGATGTACTTCTCATTGTCGTTCTCTATGTGGATGATTTGCGATCATTGGACCAAATGAGAGACATATTGATGAATTAAAAGATACATAGAGACATTGATATGTGATTTTTGACTTGAGGATTGCAAACCTATTGCCACTCCCATGGAAACAGGTTTGAAGTTGAGTCATCATGATGTTGGTGATCCTACTGATGGCACTCTTTACCAAATTGTTTTTGGATGCCTTATTTATGTATGCAACACGAGGCTGGATATTCAATTTGCAGTCTCATAGGTCAGCATATATTTTCACAGCCAAGGGTCTAAGCATTGGCAGGATGTCAAGAGGATTTTTTGCTACTTGAGTGGCACTTTACATCCTGGCTTGTTTTATCCCAAGGGGGATCATTGGCATCAGATTTAAATGCTTTTTTGGACTTAGATTGGGCTAGTTGTTTTAACACACGAGTGTCCACGCACGATGGTTTTTGTTTCATGCTTGGCATCTCATGAATATCATGGTTGAGCAAGAAGAAACCTACTGTGTCCACTTCCATTTGTGAGACTGAGTACAGGACAGTCTTCACATCCATGGTTGAGTGTGTATGGCTCAGAGGCCTTATGGCTGATTTCAGTGTTGGACACGACACTGCCAACACTATCTACATTGATAGTCAGAGCGGATTGGTAGTTTCAAGGAACCCAATTTTTCATACTTGCACAAAGTACATTTAGGTGCATTACCACCATGTCAAAGAGAGGCTCTCAGTAGGAGAGATCAACTTGGCATATGTGCCAATGCAGGACAACCTTGCAGATATTTTCACAAAGGCATTGTCT
>NC_140939.1:107463698-107493698 GCF_014529385.1 Adiantum capillus-veneris
TTTACATGCGTGTCAGTTCTTACATTCTGCAAAGGGTGTCATTTCTTATGATCTTACCCTTTGCTTTTTCATTTTAGATTAGATCTTTTGTAAGGTGTTTTTTGAAATGAACCAGGGAGTGACACGTGGATGCCCTCTCCTTCCTTGAAAATTTTTAGCTGCATTATAAAGAGTATAGATGTTCAAAGAGGAAAAAGAAAAGGGAGGGAAAAGGAGAGCCAGGTGTCTCATATGCAATTTAGCGCAAAACAAGGGAGTGAGAGAGAGTAGCGAGATTTTTTGTCAACGTGTGCGGGATGCCAGAGAGCAAGGAATGGATGGGGAAGACAGCAGCGTGGAGATTTTTTCTCTATCTGTTCGGCCGTAGCATCCCTCTCTCTCTCTCTCTCTCTCCCTCTCTCTCTCTCTCTCTCTCTCTCTCTCTCTCTCTCTCTCTCTCTCTCTCTCTCTCTCTCTCTCTCTCTCTCGCATTCAGTTGTGTTGAATTTGGTATTGCATTGAGGTGCTACATTGAGGTGTTGCTTGCAGATGAGAGATTCAGTACGTTGTGTTGAATTCGATATTGCATTGAGGTGCTGCTTGCAAATAAGAGATTCAGTTGTGTTAAATACGGTATTGCATTGAGGTGCTGCTTGCAAATGAGAGAACGGACAAGATAGATACGCGATGGTGTGGCCTATGTGTGTGTGTGTGAGTGTGTTCCTTGGCTAATGGAGGAGCAGCGGTGGGTGTGCAATAGAAGCGATTGTGGAGGTTGCCGGAGGGCGTGGATGTTCAGAGCAAGGATGAGATGGCTTGGGGGAGGAGCAAACGCAAGATCACAGTCAGGAAGTGTGGGTAGCAGATATCGTTTTTTTTTCGACGCCTCTAAGGGCCAGCAAGCCGACCAAAATCAAGCTCTTGGCTCCAAATCCAATAGAGAAATATTTAATTGAAATTTATTTGTGCTTGAATATCCTGGCATTTAAATACTGTGTATTGGTCCACAAGGATATATATATTCTGTACATGCAGCCCCAGGCATTTCAATATGGCCCAGCGTTGTTTTAATTTGACAAAAAATGATTTATCTATCAATCTCTGTTTCAATTCCTTTGTTGGATAATGGAGTTAAATATTGTGTCGTATCGCCAAAACTTATGTTCTTTGATCTTATTTCATGTGGCCCTTGCAGGACCAAAAATTCTTCTATATGACTTTCCGAGAAATTAAAACTGTACTATATCTCCTAATTCTCAAATTTGTTGGCAACTTGAGTGCCTTAAGCATATCTCTTGTGTTTTGTTTTGTTGCACGTTCACCAAAGATCTACGGACCTTGTATCATGTATGGCTTATCCATCTTCTCATGATGGTGAAACCCACACTATTTTGGACAACTAATTTGTTGGAGCCAAGTCTCTATACTAATTTGACACGCCGCACAGAACCCATTCAAGGGCATGCAACCATAGGGCTCAATGTAACAGTACAGCTTTGCCAATATTAATTGGGAACTTAGTTTGAGATGTGACAAAGAGATATGGACATATTATTTTCTAGTTTCAAGGAATCTGGGTTCCTTCAATCGTATGATGTCCGACCAACAAGTTACCTCATTGTCGATATGGCCAAGAAGTTACAAGATACTGGCCTATTATTTCCTACTTCCGAGGAATCTGGGTTCCTCCAGTCGCGGTATGATGTCTGACAAGCAAGTTATATCATAGCTTACACTAGCCATTTTCCTCAAAACTCTTAGTTATACAACGTATAGCGTCACCCACTGCAACTCTCAAAATGTACCCAACCTAGGAGACCTCCAACATGGCATAAAAACAATTTGAACGCTAGAAACAATACTTAATGGCATGAAGAATTATTCAGTCTCTTGATTCTGACTATGCAAAGAAAATGCGTGTCAGGTGGCAAAGCGGAGTAATTTTGAAGAATCTTGTCTCTTTCGCATTATGCACTATGCTAGTTGACTTACTTATATAACATTACCCGTATGATTATGGAAGGATTTAGGGAGCTATAAGAATGCATGCACAAAACTTAGAGAAGAAGGAGAACTTGTTTTGGGGGGGGGGGGGGGGGGGATTTGGGTTGTGTAGAGGTTCACTACACTAGAAAAGTGCCTATCATGTGGGTTCAATAGTAGGTATTATGTTATCCTATATTTCCTTACATTTTCACATACAGAAGGGTCTCAAAAAAATGATCTTGAGAAATAATTTATGAAAAAGTTTCCTTTTTATTCGTGAAAAATTCACAGCTAAGGGGTTTTAAAAATAGTCATTGAATGCATGTGATATATAGGGTTTACAAATAGTGACCCCTAAGAAGGAGAATCCAAAGGATAGTAGTACTACTTAGAAATTTATGCGATTTCATGCACATAGTCTAGATAGGAAATGCTTTTGGATTGCTAATAAGGATAATGGTGCACTATGAAGTTTCCAAGTTTAAGAAAAATTATTTCTAACGTTGTTGGTTGTGGATAGATTTAGCAGTAAAACTAAATTTAAAATTTCCACCATCCGCAATGCACTTTATCATTATGAAACAGAAGACTTGATTATTCTTATCAATTATCTTTTAGATGATATACATGTGGTAGTGATGTGTGTGAAGACACTTAGGAGGCCATCATGTGTGCCACTTATGTACTTAACAGGTGTCCTATGAAAGCTTTGCAGTCTATCACTCCATATAAAGCATGGCAGAATAGAAAGCCTTCTATTGAGCACATGCGTGTTTTTGGCTATTTGGCATATGCTTTGGTGCCACAAACACAACGCAAAAAATTGGATGATAAGGCTGTCAAATGTAGTTGTGTTGGTTATAGTGCTGAAAGCAAAGGTTACATGTTGTATCATCCGTAAACAAAGTGTATCTTGGTCTCACTAGATGTTGTGCTTGTGGAAGATTCTATTCAGCCCTTGCTATCATGTACTAGAGATAATAATGTAAGCTCACAGGACATTTATGACACTTTGTTGCCTCTTTTCAATGGTGGAAGTTCGAATGTAAACTCCAATGAGTCAAATTTATAGCTTATGGGGGTTTCTGAAAATATTACAGATCAGCCTATTCCTGATGCATATGTACATGATGTACTTTATGAGGAAAGGACTGAGAATGAGTAGGCTAGAAGTATGCCAATATGGCTGGTGCATACTGTAACGAAATTGGACTTGTAACATGGAAAGTAACGGAATTAAAATAAATATAGTGATCATTTTTAAGAGAATCCTTCTAGAGCATAAAGAGAAGACTTGACGATAGATAGCAACATATTCATTATACCTTTAGCCATTCTTTGGGAAATAAATCCGTGTTTTTATTGATAACTTTTGTATCTATAGCTCCCGCTCTCCTCATTTGGAGAAAGTTTATTAAGGTCTAGCTAGGCTGCAAGATTTGGGCGGCCAACTCAATGTGAAGAAATTCCACATTGGTGAAAGCAAGGTTACTCTTCTTGGTCGTTTGATCTCTGCCAAGGGCATTGAATATTTGACCCAAACAAGGTTCAAGCCTTGGTGTCTTTGACCTCTCCCACCACAACAAAGCAGTTGATCTCTTTTCTTCAAAAGGTGAGGTATTTGAGTAGGTTCATTCACATGCTCTCTCAAGTAGTTGACAATAGTTGAGGAACGGATTTACTTGGAGCTGGTCTCCCCTTCAAAAGGCTTTTGTATTATAGATTCTCCCATAATGAGAGACTTGGTACAATACAAGCTTTGTGTTTCTTAAGACCTAATCGATGCAATGAAAATGGAAAGCTTCATGCATCAAACTTTATGCCCTTAATCAACTTAATGAAAGCATTAGCTTGTTCCCGGACTCAGTCCCAAGACCTCAAACACCTTCAAAGGTGGAGAGAGCTAGCAGGGAATAAGGGTAGGGAAGAGGAAGAAGAAATAACATACGAGAAAGAAGTACTTCCTCACCATAGACTATTCTTGTAAATTAGCTTAGCATAGTCATATAGATGGTAGAGAAGATGAGCATGCCATTGAAGCTTGGCTCTTGGTTGGATTTGCATTCCATAGCCAAGAGTTGTTGATGTAGTCTCTCAACTTCTCTAGCTTGGAGAAAGAGATGGCGTTCTTTGCTTCACACCATCAAAAAGTGTGTGTGTGTGTGTGTGTGTGTGTGTGTGTGTGTGTGTGTGTGAATGAGAATAAGGATGCTGAAATCATTCCCCTTCTCATGCTTGGTCGACCCTCCCCCCCTACTCTCTCTCTCTCTCTCTCTCTCTCTCTCTCTCTCTCTCTCGTATTATTTAATTATATCATTTGGACAAGTGCCCTCTTTTTTCTCTTTGAGAGAAAGAGCTTAATTATTTATTAAAATTCATATTAATTATCATTGGACCCCATTAAATCCTATCCAATAGGATTCAAGCACATTAGGAGGGGAAAATGGGGAGGATCTTGACATGTGTCTTTTATGCTTCTTAAGAGATCATGTTTGAATTGAACACCTCAAGCACCTTAGTCATTTAAGCATGACAATATTTTATGCCCCTTGAAAGATCATGTTTGAATTGAACACTTCAAGCACCTTAGTCATTTAAGCATGACTAGCACCTCAAGCTTGGGCAAGGTCCCCACAAACACCTTAAGCACCTTAGTCAGCAAGCACGACAAGCACCTCAAGCTTGGGTAGGGCCTCCACCTCAAGGTCAGCCCCAACTTGCTTAAGGTCCTAGGTCTAAAAACTTTTATCACTAACCTTTGGAGGTCTCTAATGAAGCTAACCCTAAGGTCTTCTAAGCTCCATTATATGCACATGTCTACATTCTACCTCTTGTTCCCATTCATCTCCCCCATATTAAATGATCAGTTCAATATGAGAAAGTTTTTTTTGGAATAGATAGATATTAGATTTTATGACATTACCTCTTCTTGAAACCATAGTCGTCCTCGACTATGAGATAGAAGAGATAAATTCTTAGTCATTAGTCTATGTTTCTTAGTGGGTAGAGGATCCCTTTTTATCCTACAAAATCATTCCAAAATGGATGACTAGTCCATTTGATGCTTGGGAGACTAAGGTACCCCAAGCATGTCTGGTTTTTAGTCCATATCATACTCCCAAAGTAGAGTTACAAATTCTACTTGGTGTTTGAGTGACGTTGATAGACCGCTTTTGGCGTGCACAAATTAGCGTGTATATGCATGGTCAAATGTACAAAAAGATGTAAATACATGCATTTGGAACCTTTGAAAAATGGTTTCAAGTTTTAAAAATGATGCAACGTGTACACATTGTGAATAGTCGGGTTTGAGTACCAGCAATAGGGCACACATACATGCCTGGATAGGGTAACAAGGCCTTGGATATGGGTCTTGGTGGCTTCTTTTGGTCCTAGGGAATGATTTTGAGCTTTCTAGAATGTAAATAATGCAAGTGGGCACCCTCGATCGCCTGAGAAGTTTGACACATGCAATAACTGTCTATTTTACGATGCCTGATCTGTGGTGATGCGTGCACCATCCTAGAAGTGGTCAGAAATGGAATGTGAGGATGTGGCAAAGGAATTTTGGTATCAAGGATCAGGCATACAAATTTTGGCGAATTTTGAAGTCCGTTTGGGGTTTTCCCCCCAAAAAAATGTCCGCTAGGGGATCAAAATTGGGCCCAAAAAGGTCAAAAAGTAGCCAAAAATGGTGTATGAAGGCTTTAAATTGACACATCAGTCACGATGCCATGAGTGTTTTGATTGAGGGAGAACTTTTGAAGCCAATACTCAGCACTTTCACCTCTGTGTGTGTGGGAGGAAGCAGGGCTCCTACAGGTGGTCTAATGTAGTCCCGGTTCATTGGCATCCTGTTTTAGACTGTGTGGGGGAGTGAATGAGAGTTTTTTCTCTTCAATTTTGCACTTGGGAGAGTCTATGGAAGTTTTGAGGTTTCCATGGATGTGTTTATGAGAGGAATTGAGGGAATAAGGTGCAGCACTCTGCAAGACTATTTGACCCTCTATTGGTGCCATTAAGGTTGGGGCCACTCTAAAGAGTCCAAGAGAGTGGCGTTTCGTGAAGGTTTTGCAATGGTTTGAGAGACGCATTTTCTGGCTGACATGTTTGAATTTTTGATGGTTTTTCTTCTATATTTTGATCACCATCAAGTGTGCTTTCAAGTGTTGATCAACTTGACTCACCTTGTAGTGTCTGTGAGCAGGCAAGGGCTTGTAGGTCGAGGTGTTCAGAGTTTGAATAGGCACTGTGGGGAGAATTTTCATTGATCTCTTGAGTGGTGGTGTGGAATTAAGTAAATTCCTTGTGTTGTGTTGAGTTGTCTGGGTGTGTGAGTGTGAACGACATCTTTTTCCCCATCATCCTTTGGTGATCCTGTTGGGGAACAAAAATTTTCCAGTTGTGCACCCATGTAAAGCGGTTTTGTTGTGAAGTTTGAACATCATTCAAGAAAATTGGTGCTTTGGTTGAGATGCAAGACTTCAACTTTTATGGAGTTACTCACGCAAGAGAGAAGAGACTTTGAAGGGATGGCATATAGCCGGCTATTGTTAACAGGGAAGGAGAATGTGAAGGACTGGATTGTTGACTTCGAGTGGCACACGCTTGGTATGCACATTGTGAATGATGAAGAAAATCTCATGTATTTCCTCTTGCACTCAAAGGAGAAGCTTGCGAGTGGTTTGAAGGTTTAGAGGAAGACAACATGCAAACATGGGAGCAGGTGAAGCATGCGATTTTGGACATGTTGGGAAGAGATTAACAACGACAGAAGAAACAACCAAATTGAGAGGTTTGCAACAAGATGTTCATGCTAACTTTCAAGAGTTTTTGTAGCACTTCAAAGGGCTTTGGATGCAATTAGAGGCGGCATCCCAAGTACCACCAAGGGATTTCTTTAAAGAGCGTCAGTTTATGGATTCTCTCCATCCAAGTGTAAGGAAGAAGGTTGACCAAGAGGAGCCTGCTACATTTGAAAGAGCTGTGAAAATTGCCGAGGCCAAGACCAAAAATATAAAGCTAAGGTGGGAGCAAGGTGTAATACATGTTGAGCCAGTGGTGGTGCAACCAATGGTTCCTATGGTAGCGGATGATACAGTGGAACAAATGGTTTGAGTTGAAGGTCTCGATCCTATTTACAGCTAGGGGTTTGCATGATCTTGCTAGTTAGTTGCAAGAATTAAGGAACAAGTAATGCTATAAATATTTAACATCTAACTTTAGAGAACTGGTCTTATTGAAGCACACATGTAATTAAGTTATGTGGCTCTTATAGGTGGTATTCCATCCTACAAAGTCTTTACCAAACTGGTGGTAGCCCCTCAAATTGCACGGATGTATGAGGGATTCAATTTACCAATCACCTTGGCATCTGTGGAGGAGCACAAAGAGGATGTTGATTTGGAAGCCGCTGATGTGGTGCAAGACGATCGTGGAGCTACTATTCTCTTTAGGATGCATGCGAATTACCTACGAAATGAAACGGAGGACATTTTCCTAGATGGAGAGCTATATATAAACATAGGGAGTTATACTGAGTTATGCAAGGATGAGAGAGAGACCACTTAATGTCATAGACATTGTATCTGAGCAATTTTTCTCCCTTTTATCATATATACTTTATTCACATTGTTGGGCGCATTTTTGACACCCCATTTTTTGTAAATTTGTACATACGGACATGACGCCTGATGTCAAAAGTGTGTGTGGGATTTCTTCTTGTGGGGTTTTTAGCTTGCTTTAGCAAGCACATACATGTACATGCACTGCAAGTCACTAGTCTAGTGACAGCTGTCGGGCTACTGTAAGTGCACATGAGTGAGTTTTTTGAAGTGAGACTTGTATATAACTAAAACTCATGTACAAACTTAAAAATGTTCAGCCAAAGTTCATAATTTTACAGGTTTGAGATTTTTTTGGTTTCTTGATGCCTTTGGATGCAGTCTTTTGCCCTCGACTAGCTCTCTCTACACCTAGTCTTCCTGCTACAGCTTCTTGTTTACGTTGGTTTTGCACATAGTTGTGCGTGGGTTCGATTTGAAGGATTTCAAAACTGTTGTTACAGAGTTAGAAGATATTTTTTGAAGTTTGAAATCATGTATTTTGGAGTTGGGGTTTTGGAGTTATGGTCTGTTCTCTGCAACCTACAATGTATAACAGCTTTGGGGCAAAACTATGTGGTTGAGTTGTCGAAACCCATATGTCTTGTGGGTGATGTATGCTTTGAAGGGGGATTTTTAAAGTGGTTTTTGATGAAGGGGAAAGCTTTGTTTTCAAGAGCATTGGTAGGCGACGTCTGGAGTGATTAATTTAATTGATGACAAAATATCTATAATTTTGTGGAACAATCATTTATGAAAGCTAACAAATGCTTTGTATTTTTCTAAGTGTTATTATTATGAATTGTTATGGGTGCAAGTGGAGCAAGTGTTTTGTGTTGTGCGCAGTGCGAGAGTGCTTTGAAGAAGAGCTTCTTTGTTGTGCTCCTTGCTCAACACCTTTTCATGACAAGAGAGCTCTTTGGCACCACTACATAAAGCCTTTTAGAATATGTGAAGAGTGCGTGGATGTAGTCGCTTGGGTGAAATGTGTGTGCGCTAGTAGAAGCAATAACAAAAGCAGAAATATACGCGGTAAGCAAGAGAATGAGAAAGATTCTTGAAACAGTGTAGGCCATGTGCACATTGCTGCAAGATAGAGCTTGAAGAAATCAACATAGCTGCTACCATCTGATTAAATGTGGGCACACTTCACTCTATCATGCCCATGCCTCTACAGAGGATGTCGTCCATGTTTGGCTTCTCATCTCTAGCGGTGCTTGCTTTACATGGAGGCACATGCATACCTCTAGGATGGAGCAGGCTCTTTGTAATTTCATGTTTATCTACATAGCTACTTTTTCATGTTCTAAAATCAATTTTTTTATTTTTTTGAAATATTAAGTAATGCCCTTAATTTTTATTCACAAGTAAAACAAAGAAAAATACCAAAATTTAAATGTTAAGCGCTAAAGCGAGTTCAATAATAGACACGACAATTAGAACAACAATAATTGTGGTAATATACGAGCTAATATGAGTGACTATACCTGTGGTAATACCCCCCCTCACCCTCCTCTCTCTTCTCTGGTCAACCCATTTTGGACTCTCTCTCTCTCTACAAAACACGATAAAAGGGTGCGGTAAACATTTTGAGATTTTGATAGTGTATGCTCATGGGGTAACCTATCACATAAAGATATTGTTGGTAGGGGTACTATCATGTTAGGAAAGGATGTCTTGTTGATAGAAAGCTATTGTATCTACCTACTAGGGATCTCTCTCTGTTAGCATAATGGCTCTTGGTGTAGTGGGAGCCACATTTCTTGAGGAGAGCTTTGTGCCACTTTCGAGGTTCATGTTATGTCAGTTCCTTGAGCAATTGTTTCAAACACCACCACTCAGCTAGTAAGAGGTAACCTTGTACCTTGATGCGTTAGAGACATGCTCAAACAAATTGGAATTAGGGTTGCAGAGAAACACACACAGCTTGGAGAAGAGGAAGGAAGCTTAAGGCACACAACTGAGAGTGTATTACTTAGTGTGAAATGGAAATATAGATAGCCCTAGAGTGATGGGCGCATATACAATGCACGGGGAAAAAAACCTCGTAAAGAGGGAAAAAATTCCCCGGTGGTCCTAGTGTGTTCACACACATCACTACCACATGTATATGGTAAAAAATCCCCCCTGGAGTGATGTGATGAACGAGAGATGGCACATGAGTAAAGGGAAGTGCCATGCCCGGCTGAGGACATGATCAGTTCACAGAGGGGAGTAAGCCCAAAGCTTTGCGGAAAGCTTCGAGCTTCTCACAAGACAATGCCTTTGTGAAAAGATCTGCAAGGTTTTCCTGTGTTTCCACATAAGCCAATCTGATCTCTCCTACTGAGATCCTCTCCCTGACATAGTGGTAATGCACCTCAATTTTCTTTGTGCGAACATGAAAAACTGGGTTCCTCTCAATTGCCAATGCGCTTTGACTATCAGTGTAGATAGTGTTTGTAGTGTCATGTCCAACACCCAAATCAGCCATAAGGCGTCTGATCCATACACACTCAACCATAGCTATGAAGAATACCCTGTACTTAGCCTCACAACTCGAAGTGGCCACAGTAGGTTGCTTCTTGCTCAACCATGATATACATGAACTGCCAAGCATGAAACAAAAACCACTTGTGGACACTCGCGTGTCAAAATAACCAGCCCAATCTGAGTCCGAAAAAGCATGTAAGTCTAGCGTCAATGATCCCCCCTACGGATACCTTAAGGTTGTTGCATCATTACTTGGGTATACAGTCAATGGGTATACCTTAAGGTTTTTCACACACTCTCAAAAAGGTTGCACATTTCAACGATAGCTTAACCAAATAAAAACAAGCACAACTCTTGCTTCTGCACTTGATTGTGAATTCTTGCAAGTGCTCGACAATGGTCTTTCTCATCAAGATTATTTGCAGATACACATATGGCATCCAAATTTGACAAGTTCGAGAGATCAAAATCTAGATGATACTCTTCAAGAGAAGCAAGGTTGGATTGGTCTCTTCCAACTCGTTTTGGATTTTTTGGTAGTATTCTTTAGTCTAATTTTCCTAGCCAACAATCATGTTTTGTCATTTCTTTATGTTCTCATAGGTCTATTATGGTTTTGTCTATGGTCAGTTATTGTCATGCCAAAATATTGTACCAGTTATAGACACTGCCACAAAAAAAAGTGGTAATACCTCCCATTTATGTTTGTTTTGAGTTCTTGTTGTCTCACTCTGATAGTTTTTTGAGGGAAGTGCACACACACACACACACACACACACACACACACACACACACACCTATGTTGTTGTCAAGGGGAGGGAATCTTCTACTCGTCGTTTTAGGTGATTGAACTTTGCCATGGTCTACACCAAGTCACAGCAAGTACATGGCTCCAACAAATGAGAGGACACCTCTAAAGCGAACAATGGTAGATTGGGCAACAAGTTGGGAAGAATACTACAATAGTGATCCACCCCCATCTACTCCACCAAAAGGTATATCAAGGTACTCCATATTTGGGTGAAAGCATGTTAACTTGTCATGCTTTTTCATGTCCCGGACAATGCTAACTAGCACAATTTTGACATATGCTAACTAGTACAATAACTTGAGCTACATCTTTAAGATCTATGACATATTATATATCAATAGAAAGCACTTGAAACAAGGAATCTAAATGTACAACCTCCGACAAATTTTGATATTATTTGTAAAAAATTTACCGGACGCCCAACTTTTCGAACATGTGCTAACTTGAAACTGCCAACTAGCACAAAAAGCGCGACAGGTTAACATGCTTTCACCCATTTGTAAGGCTTCCATATTGGAACGACTTAACAATACAACATCTCTTGGATCCCATGCACATATTCAAGAATGTTGCTCACACCCTATGGCACCACATTACACGGAAAAGGGACTCTTTAGGGGCTAGGGAGAATTTTAGGGCCTTGAAACGTCTCCCCGCCTCTGCTACTCCACGTTGAGCCCCAAATGGGAAGATTGTGCTTCCTAAAGCCCCGTGGAATCTAACCAAAGATGAGCTAGATCAATTGAAGCGTTACATTGTATCTATTCTCACACCCACAAGGCACATGAGGTCACTAAAGGGATCTTTCACAAAGGCAAAGAAAGATCGAAGCGTTCAATTGTATGGGTTGAAGACCCATGATTGGCACAAGATGTTACAGGTAATTCTTTCAAGCCTCTCTATCCTACTCGTCATTTTGTTTAGATATTGAATTTTTTGCACGAGTAAATTATATGTTATTTTCTCCTTTTGACATTGTAGTTCATTTTGTCGGTGAGTATGTGCATGTGCCGGGACAAGCAAGTGAGGGAGGTTATCTCGGGAAGCTAGTAAGGTATCTCATATCTCTATTCAACCAATCCATTTTATATATACACTCTCTCTTGTAGTGTGTTATCTTAGTGTACTTTTGTGTGTTATCTTCTAGGTTTGTGAGCTTCAATGAAATTGAAATAGATGCCATCCTTGTTGCTCAAATGCTTGCCATGGAAACTGCATGTATCTTTGAGGATGTATTTCCTTGATCTGTTCTTGTTCGTCGAGTCCACCTCTTGGCTCATGTGGTTGAGAAGATCGCTATATGTGGAGTAGTGCATACACAATGGATGTTCTTTCTAGAGAGGGTTTTAAAGACTCTCAAAGATTTTATGCGACTACGGGCCCAACCAGAGGCATGCATGGCCAAAGGATGGATCATGCAAGTCATAAGGTGTTTGAGCCATACACACTCAATCGTAGCTATGAAGACTACCCTGTATTCAGCCTCACAACTGGAAGTGGACACAATAGTTTGCTTCTTGCTCAACCATGATATGCATGAGTTGTCAAGCATGAAACAGAAACCACTTGTGGACACTCGTGTGTTAAAACAACCAGCCCAATCTGAGTTTGAAAAAGCATGTAAATGTGGTGGCAATGATCCTCCCTTGGGATAAAACAAGCGAAGATGTAAAGTGCCACTCAAGTAGCAAAAAATCCTCTTAACATCCTACGAATGCTTAGACCCTGGACTATGCATAAATCTGCTGACCTGACGGACGTAATTTTTTGGCGAGCATTTTTCAGTGAGCGCTTTTTTGGAGTCCAGCGAGGTGATTCCAAAAATTATTTTTTTCTCTCTCAACCTCCACCCCCCGTCTCTCTCTCTCTCTTTCTCTCTCTCTCTCTCTCTCTCTCTCTCTCTCTCTCTCTCTCTCTCTCTCTCTCTCTCTCTCTCTCTCTCTCTCTCTCTCTCTCTCCACCCCCTTCCCCCCGTAGTCCACATGGCATGGTAGCCCACATGGCCACGTGGACTACTGGTGGCCAATAGTCAACATGGCCATGCCACATGGACTACGAGTGGAGAGAGAGAGAGAGAGAGTTGGATGCTGATGGTGTGATAGAGGTGGCTATGTGTATGCTTAAGATGGGAGTGAAATAGTCCTCTCCTTTTGTTTTATTGCTTGTTGTGTTTTTATTGAAGCCTGTCAAAATGTTAGAGTTTCGTGCTAATGTACATGCAATAAATGTTTCCTTGCTAATGTGTATGCAATAAATGCCTAGCATTTATCTGAATTCTTGTATATGTTTTTGAATGGAAAAATTTGAGGGGGGTTATGTTATGGCATCACACATGCACACACACACCCCCATCCACCCACCGACCCAACCCTCTTTGGGAGTCAAAAAAATTGTACACAATACTTACTATGTTGTTCGACTTATACTTTTTTTTCCATTGGACATTGGGGAAAAAGGTTGAGTGGTTGGCCACCAAGTACTGAGCGTGCTTTAGGTTTTTCATAGGCTGCCAACTTCTTTGCATTGTGCGTAGGTGTGATTTGTGGCTTGGATGTACACATTCACATCTGAGTAAGATGCACATTGAACTTCGACGTTATTTTGTGTGACATACATAATTGGACAGGGCAATGTTAGTGTCAAAAGGTATCTGTAGGAGGGATGGGTGGGGGGAATGAGAGTGTAGTAAGGAAAACAATTTATTTTTTTTTGGGGGGGGGGGGGGGGGGGGGATTTTTATCTAGGTTCACTCTTTCACACTAGCTTCCAAGGCATTGACTTACCAGGTATGGATGCTGGACTTGTGGTCACAACAAAATTTCGAGGACCTTTCATGCCATATATATAGGGGATTGGGAGTAATCTTGGTTATGTAGTGGGTGATACCAATGCACGGGATCTTAGTTATGTAGTGGGTGATAGCCATGCACTAGATGAAGACAAACCTCCTTCAATGATGTTGATGCTATCACCCTCTTTGGTGAAGGACCCTTTGTGTTTGTCTCTATCACATGTATTCATGGGGGAGACAATTGGCAGAGAGTGGTCCTCATTGGGCTCCCTGGGGTTTTGTATGAGGGTAGAAAGGTCATATGGTATTGTAGTGCACTAGAAAATTTCTCTCTCAAGAACAAGCTACTAAAAATAGGCTAGAGAGCTTTAACCTCAACTAGGTGCAGAGTTAGCAAGATGGAAAGGTAAACATAGATTGGAGACACGAAAGGCTACAAGAAGAGAAGCAAAGAAGAGGAAAAGGATTTCTTGGAGATTAGAGACATTGAGTTGTGTGCAGGTTTATAGGTGAGAGGCCTTTTCAGAGTTTCTCTCTACTTCAGTCCACCCACCTTCTTTGAGCTTTGATACCTTATAGGAGTAGGCCATCATTAGTACACCCGGAGATTGTTCCTCTTATGAGGAGATGTTTCCTACTCTGTCAAATTCTTGTCAGGTGTTTCCCAATAAGCCTAGAAGATCTGAAAGGATCAAGTGTAAAATGTGAAGTTGTGAGAAGGCAGTTCCTTCAGAGCTTCAAGTCCGAGATTGCTTGGTCTTTCGTATTTATTTGGTGATACCAAATATCTTCTTTCAGGACAAAAAAATAAATTGAGGTTTAGTCAAGATATGCTACCTAGCTATAGTTCATTGGTCAATAAGATTTTTATGGTTGATATATATATAAAGTGTATAACTGTAGAATAAATTCAATTGATGAATATACATGTGTAAGTTATTGAAGCAATCGCTCTCATTGGACTAATCTCAGATATACTTGAGTTTGGCTACATAATTGGACTTGGCAATTTTAGTGTCAAAAGGCGTCATTAGTACGATTGAGATAATTGTAACTTTGATATTATTGATTCAAATGCAGAGTTGTTTAATGGTTGTAACCTTGGTAATTTGGAGGTTGGATTGTATAATCACTACAACAAAAAAAGGTGTCATCAACGCAGATATTGACGCCCCGCGTCGATATCTGCGTCCCTGTGAAACTGTCGATATATGCGTGGAAAGGCTTTATTTGCGACGCAGATATGGTCGTAGTTATAGACGCAGATATGGACGGATATATCGACGACCATAACAGAAAAAAAATTTCTTGGGCAGAGGGCAGGTAGCCTGGCCTGTGCCCAGTGAAAAGATGGACACAGCCACCACAGCCAGACTTTCTGCCCTCTGCCCAAGAAAGCGAGCAGCACCAAAATCAACCGTGCTCCCGCAAAAATTTCGACAGAGTTCACTTCATTTTTACATAAAATTTTCAATAAAAATATATCATGTATACGCCTCCTACATGCTATCCATGTAGGATCTCACATGAGATTTACGGCCAATGACCATAACGAACCATAACCATAACTTAAAAGCATAACCTTAACGAACCATAACCATAACTTAAAAGCATGACCATAACGAACCATAACCATAACTTAAAAGCATAACCATAACGAACCATAACCATAACTTAAAAGCATAACCGACCAATTTAACCACTTTGATCATAACCACAAACAAAATTAACAATAACCATAAGCATAACCAAAAAGTTAAACATAACCATAAACAAAACCTGAACCATAACTATGTCTATACAAGAATAGGAGAAATAACCATGTCTATACAATGACAATGACAATAACCATAACCATAAGGAAAACAATAACTGTCTGGACAATAATCATAACCATATATATATGTCTATACAAAAGGAGACACAAAAGAGTGTCTGTGTCTCACAAAGCATATATATGAAATCCGGTCCACTGATGACTAGGCGTCACAACCTGCACATAGGACAACTCACAAAATTGGTATTGATATTACTTCACATATACTTACTTAATTAAATCAACTCACACATATTAACGTCTCACCTCAAGCGATCAGCGAGACTGTAAGGCCGCCCAGTCTACAGGCTCTCCTGAAGCATCAAGATCATTCAATACTTCATAGATACCTCTGCGATATCCATCTGACTCCTCCTAACGTGTCGGGGCTCGATGCATCGCAAGATTTTGCGTTTATACAAAAATCAAAGTAATAAGAATACATGATTCATCGCGTTTTAAAAAACGCCATAGTTAAGATTGGATTAGAAACTCACAAACTCATAGCGAAAGGCGTCGAAGCCTCCGCTGCCAAGATGAGATGTCCCCCTGGTCATCTGTCGTATTTGCGCGGCCTCACACTGCTGTCTGAACGGCGTGGCCGCTGTCCGCTCATCCTCCCTGATCTGCAGCCACGTCTCATGTGGGATGCCCAAAGGCTTCGGCGAGCCGGTCCTGAAAGCCTTCCGAGCTGCATCTCGTCGATGTTTCACGGTATCCTATGCAACATCCTTGATCCACCTCCTCGGAACAACGTCAGAACCCGGAGCAGGCTGGTACTCTCTCAGGATGGTCTCCACTATGTAAGTGACTTCGTCCTTTTTCTGCTGATCTCAAGACGCCAGAATGCTGGTCGAAAATTGTAGCTCCGTGAGCTGGCGAATCCGTTGTCTCATCTCAGTCCCGACTCTATCCATGTCAACAGAACCATCTGGCCGTACAGTATAGAGCTTGTAGGCACTAGGATCGTGTGCCCCCCAAGGTGTCCGAGGTGTGCCAAGAGGTGTGTCGAGAGGTGTGCCTGGGTAGGACGGGGGTTGTGAGCGAGGAGGGGTAGAAGCATCTGTGGACCCTCCGGCACAGCAACCACCACCTCCACCTGACGATCGTCGAGATCGGTGAGTGCGCCTGTGCTGTGGAGATGAGGACGTACCCGCCTCTGCCCCACCCCTAGGTGTCGAAGCAGCCGTGATGGGAGAAGCAGGTGTCGTACCCATAGGCGTCTCTCCCCTAGGCATCGGACCCTCGGGTGTGAAGCCGGGAGGCGTAGTACCCGTGCCTCTGGCTACCCAGTACTAAGAAGCCTCTGCCATCTGAGCAGGCGTCATCCGTGTAACGAGGCCCATGAATGCATCTGCACTCATAGAAGCGGGATCTGGAAACTGGTCTGCCCATACTAAAGTCCTGCACAAAGAAGTAAAATAAAGCGTCAGAACACAGTTGTTGAAATTAACTTTAAGCTTAATTTTAAATCAACGTCTTCACACAAACACTTATAGGCATAGGCCTCGACGAGTGAGGCATCATCGATAAGATCTTGCACCGTTTCATCGTCTATCTCTAATTGCAAACATAACTCTGTCCCAACTCGTTCTGGCAAATTGTCTTCATCCATTGCATCTTCATCTACGAGTGTCAATTCTAGCTCGTCTGTGTCATCCCTCGTATATTTGTCAGCTTCCTCTGCCATACCTTTGTCCATCTCATCTAATGTCACAGTAGTATGGACGTCGTCTGACTGACTTTCCTCCAGGAGATCTTGCCCTTCAAATACTTGTTTATTTCTTGGAGCAACCTGAACCACAAACCACCACTGTCGCTCTCGAGGGTCCGGTACAAAGACCACTTGCTCGCAATGTTCAGGGAGAGCAAATGTGTCGCTCGCATCTGTCCAAACCTTTGTAGAATCTATTTGCAAAAGTTTGTTTCCATCTCTGCGTACCATTGCATTACGACCAGAAGTAATCACCTTGAACCACTTCACATCCAACAAAAGCATCTCAAACCGCCTGAATCTTACTTTCAGGATATCTGACACCAGACCACAGTAATCTAGGTTGCTAGTGCTCTCATTTGTGTCTCTGGCACTAGCCCTGCTCTTTTGCATGAAACTAACCATTACCCCACTGTCAAACGTGTTTCTTCTGCTGTCAATTTATTGTGTTCTGAAATGCTTTCCATGCGACCACAGTGCCATGTATGTATGATACTTCCAGTCACATCCAATAGCCAGCTATTCCTCTTCTAGAGATATGGGTTCTTCGATCTGTCGAGCTTCTCTCACTTAAGTGTTTTCATGAACCGCTCTAGAAAGAACATCCAACGACTGTGGACTATACCTGCCACTGCAACCTCATCTACTACATGGACGAGCAAGTGCATTTGGATAGTTAGGCAGCTCGTGCGTAGATACTTCTCAATCATGCAAACTGCCTCAATGGAGTTAGCCCTTGCGACTGCAATAGATTCCTCCTGTATCTCCTTAGAAGAGATCCACTGCACTAGCTCTGAAATCTTGTATATGCAGGTCCGCACTTCCTCCGTTAAACACCCCTTGATAGCAATTGGAAGAATGAATTGCAAGAACTTATGCCAGTCGTGCGATTTCAGTCCTGACAGTTGATCGTCACGGGTGAATGCTGTCTTGAGACATCGTATATATCTTGTTGGCGTCCTGAACTCTAAAATCACCCTTTTAACTTGTCGCTCTTTGTTTTTTAGCAATACCCATGGCGCTCTTGGAAGTTTTGTTTGGCCAGCTGCATTGTTGAAAGGCCACAGCTCTGGCATCTTTCTAATTGACTGCAAATCATCTCGTGAAGCTCGATTGTCAATCATGCATAGTCCACATAAGAAGTCCATGGATCCTTGCATGTTGTTGTCCTACTGGTTCAACCGCATTTTCTATGTCGATCCCATGCCATAACTCATGGAGCTCGTCAACCAGTGGAGCTAGATAAACATCCATGTTTTTTGCCTTGAGCTTACCAGGTACAATCAAGCTTAATATCAAATGACCCTTCTTGATGGCAAGCCACGGCGGGAGGTTGTAATTGATAAGGCACACAGGCCAAGTTCTCCATGACGAGCTTCTCAAGCCAAATGGATTGACTCCATCCATTGCCATGCCCAAACGCAAATTGCGTGGTTCACTCTTAAAATGTGGCCAGGTATCTTCAATGTGCCTCCAGGCCTTTGAATCAGCAGGCACCCTAAATGTTGCATCAGTGGATCTATTTGTAGAATGCCACCGCATCAACTTTGCAATGGAACCACAACGAAACATGCTTTTTATCCTAGGAATAATAGGGAAATGCCGCAACACTTTAGCTGGCACTGTCTCGCCAACTGCATCTTGTTTGTAGCGCATTGCTCCGCACTTAGGACACGACAGACAATCTGCGAATTCATTGCGAAAAAGAATGCAATCATTTGGACATGCATGAATCTTGTTGTAGTCCAAGCCAACTGAGGTCAATAGTTGCTTTGCGTCTGGCCTGGAAGGGGGCATTTCATTGCCAGCCGGGAGAAGTTGCTCCCGCAACAACCTGTTTAAGCCACATTAAATTAAAAAGCTCTCCAAGCACGTCACCGTTGCAATCGGAAAATCTCTTTTGTAAATTACAGTGACGCTTGCATTTGACCACCCGTACACTGACTGAAGATTCAAAAACGCCTTAAAAAGCTCTCCAAGCACGTCACCGTTGCAATCGGAAAATCTCTTTTGTAAATTACAGTGACGCTTGCATCTGACCACCCGTACACTGACTGAAGATTCAAAAACGCCAGACAAGTATGAAGCGTTGATATTTTGGCGCCTTCATAAATTGGTTGACGTGCCAACTTCCTCAACATGTCTTCAGGAGATAGGCGCACGGCTTCTGGTGCTGCTTCGTTAGCGTTCTCCTCCCTTGTCTGGAAGAAGGCATCCAACATCTCCTCCATGCCGTCGTCTTTTGTCTGTAAGTCCTTTTCTGCTTCCATCCTTGGCTCTATATTTGTCGGACCTTCACGCATAATCTTTTTTCTCTCTCTCTCTCAGATGTAGGTGCTATGTCACGAAAATCAATGCCCATTACGTAGGAGTCGTATCGTAGATTCTGTACGGTTTCTTTAGCAAACTCTCCGTACTTGTGCACATGCTCATTACATATCCTACGCTTGCGTAGGATTTGATACTTGCAGAGCCTGCATGAGCATGCAATCTTTTCCTCCATGTTAGTTGATGACGTTGCCATCTACAATGATTATGAATGTTTTTTTAATATATATACTCATCACAATGTAAACTACCTCGCATTCTCTAGTCTTGCCCAATCTCAGTACACCTCGGTCCAGAGGTGTACGGAGATTAGGACCACCGGGTCAAAATCTCGTCTTTATTAGTCAAATCCTATATGGGTAGACTCATACGTGCACTCCCAGGTGTACATGGCAATGCATGTAGCGGTCAAAACCCCTTTGCCTCTTTTAGTTCCATAGTTTCTTCAACATCCAACGGCTATCTCCCTTTCTCTCTCTCTCGATCTCGCTCTCGCTATCTCTATTTCTCTCTCTATTTTTCTATTTCCGTATCTCTCCCTTTGTCTCGCTCTCCACTTCTCTATCTCTCTCTCTTTCTATTTCCCTATTTGACATACGGCTTGTGTATTTGGCGTATCTTCTATCCGTTTCACCTACGGCTTGCCATACGCGCTCTTAACATTGCTTTAAGACTACCTAATGGACTACGGATGGTTTCAGTAGGCATAGAAGTCATTTCCAAAATCCGTTTGCGTTTTTCCGTAGAAAAACGCAACCGGATTTGCCCTACGGCTTGTGTATTTGGCGTTAATTCAAACCCATTGACCTACGGCTTGCCATACGCGCTCTTGACATTGCTTTAAGACTACCTAATGAACTACAGATGGTTTCAGTAGGCATAGAAGTCATTTCCGAAATCAGTTTGCGTTTTTCCGTAGAAAACGCAACCGGATTTGACCTACAGCTTGTGTATTTGGCGTTAATTCAAACCCATTGACCTACGGCTTTCCATACACGCTCTTGACATTGCTTTAAGACTACTTAATAAACTACGGATGGTTTTGGTAGGCATAGAAGCCATTTTCGAAGTCCGTTTGCGTTTTTCCATAGAAAAATGCAATCGGATTTGACATATGGCTTGTGTATTTGGCGTTTCTTCTATCCGTTTGACCTACGGCTTGCCATACGCGCTCTTGACATTGCCTAAAGACTACCTAATCGTCTACGGATGGTTTCAGTAGGCATAGAAGCCATTTTCGAAGTCCGTTTGAGTTTTTCGTAGAAAAACGCAACCGGATTTGACCTACGGCTTATGTATTTGACGTTTCTTCTGTTCGTTTAACCTACGGCTTGCCATACACGGTCTTGACATTGCCTTAAGACTACTTAATGGACTACGGATGGTTTCAGTAGGCGTAGAATCAGTTTCCGAAGTCCGTTTGCGTTTTTTCGTAGAAAAACGGAACCGGATTTGACCTACGGCTTGTGTATTTGGCATTTCTTCTATCCGTTTGACCTACGGCTTGCCATACGTGCTCTTGACATTTCTTAAAAACTACATAATGGACTACTGATGGTTTTGGTAGGCATAGAATCAGTTTCTGAAGATCGTCTGCGTTTTTTCGTTAAAAAAAAATGCAATCGGATTTGACCTAGGGCTTGTGTATTTGACGTTTCTTCTCTCCGTTTGACCTACAGCTTGTCATACACGCTCTTGACATTGCCTTAAGATTACCTAATGGACTACGGATGGTTTCGGTAGGCATAGAAGCCATTTCCAAAGTCCATTTGCGTTTTTTAATAG
This sequence comes from Adiantum capillus-veneris, assembly GCF_014529385.1. Taxonomy (NCBI): domain Eukaryota; kingdom Viridiplantae; phylum Streptophyta; class Polypodiopsida; order Polypodiales; family Pteridaceae; genus Adiantum; species Adiantum capillus-veneris. Next base: position 107,484,984 of record NC_140939.1, read on the forward strand.
AAAAACGCGATCGAATTTGACCTACGGCTTGTGTATTTGGCGTTTCATCTATCCGTTTGACCTACGGCTTGCCATATGCGCGCTTGACATTGCTTTAAGACTACCTAATGGACTAAGGATGGTTTCGGTAGGCATAGAAGCCATTTCCGAAGTCCGTTTGCGTTTTTCCATAGAAAAACGCAACCGGATTTGACCAACGGCTTGTGTATTTGGTGTTTCTTCTATCTGTTTGACCTACGGATTTCCATACGCGCTCTTGACATTGTTTTAAGACTACTTAGTGGACTATGGATGGTTTCGATAGGCATAGAAGCCATTTTCGAAGTCCGTTTGCGTTTTTCCATAGAAAAATGCAACTGGATTTGACCTACGGCTTGTGTATTTGGCGTTTCATCTATCCGTTTGACCTACGGCTTGGCATACGCGCTCTTGACATTGCTTTAAGACTACCTAATCGACTACAGATGGCTTCAGTAGGCATAGAAGTCATTTCCGAAATCGGTTTGTGTTTTTCCGTAGAAAAACGCAACCGGATTTGACCTACGGCTTGTGTATTTGACGTTAATTCAAACCCATTGACCTACGGCTTTCCATACATGCTCTTGACATTGCTTTAAGACTACTTAATGAACTACGGATGGTTTCGGTAGGCATAGAAGCTATTTCCGAAGTCTGTTTGCGTTTTTCCGTAGAAAACCGCAACCAGATTTGACCTACGGCTTGTGTATTTGGCGTTTCTTCTATCCGTTTGACCTACAGCTTGCCATACCCGCTCTTGATATTTCCTAAAGACTATCTAATCGTACAAGGATGGTTTCAGTAGGCATAGAAGCCATTTCCAAAGTCCGTTTGCGCTTTTTCGTAGAAAAATACAACCGGATTTGCCCTACGGCCTGTGTATTTGACGTTTCTTCTATCCATTTAACCTACGGCTTGCCATACACGGTCTTGAAATTGCCTTAAGACTACTTAATGGACTACGGATGGTTTCGATAGACGTAGAATCAGTTTCTGAAGTCCGTTTGCGTTTTTCCGTAGAAAAACACAATCGGATTTTACCTATGGCTTGTGTATTTGGCGTTTCTTCTATCCGTTTGATCTACGGCTTGCCATACGCGCTCTCGACATTGCCTAAAGACTACCTAATGGACTATGGATGGTTTCGGTAAGCATAGAATCAGTTTCCGAAGACCGTCTGCGTTTTTTCGTAGAAAAACGCAACCAAATTTGACCTACGGCTTGTGTATTTGACGTTTCTTCTGTCCGTTTGACCTACGGCTTGCCATACACGCTCTTGACATTACCTTAAGACTACCTTATGGACTACGGATGGTTTCGGTTCGCATAGAAGCCATTTTCGAAGTCCGTTTGCATTTTTCCATAGAAAAACGCAACCGGATTTGACCTACGGCTTGTGTATTTGGTGTTTCTTTTATCTGTTTGACCTACATCTTGCTATACGTGCTCTTGAAATTGCTTTAAGACTACCGAATGGACTACGGATGGTTTCAGTAGGCATAGAAATCATTTCCGAAATCCGTTTGCGTTTTTTCGTAGAAAAACGCAACCGGATTTGACCTACGGCTTGTGTATTTGGCGTTAATTCAAACCCATTGACCTACGGCTTGCCATACACGTCCTTGACACTGCTTTAAGACTACTTAATGAACTACGGATGGTTCCGGTAGGCATAGAAGTCATTTCCGAAGTCCGTTTGCGTTTTTCTGTAGAAAAACGCAACCGGATTTGACCTACGGCTTGTGTATTTGGCGTTTCTTCTATCCGTGTGACCTACGGCTTTCCATACGCGCTCTTGACATTGTCTAAAGACTACCTAATCGTCTACGGATGGTTTCAGTAGGCATAGAAGCCATTTCCGAAGTCCGTTTACGTTTTTTCGTAGAAAAACGCAACCGGATTTGACATACGGCTTGTGTATTTGACGTTTCTTCTGTCTGTTTAACCTACGGCTTTCCATACAAGGTCTTGACATTGCCTTAAGACTACTTAATGGACTACGGATGGTTTCGGTAGATGTAGAATCAGTTTCCGAAGTCCGTCTGCGTTTTTCCGTAGAAAAACGCAATCGGATTTGACCTACGGCTTGTGCATTTGGCGTTTCTTCTATCCGTTTGACGTACGGCTTGCCATACGCGCTCTTGACATTACCTAAAGACTACCTAATGGACTACGGATGGTTTCGGTAGGCATAGAATCAGTTTCCGAAGACCGTCTGCGTTTTTTCATAGAAAAACGCAACCGGATTTGACCTACGGCTTGTGTATTTGACGTTTCTTCTCTCCGTTTGACCTATGACTTGCCATACACGCTCTTGAGATTGCCTTAAAACTAGCTAATGGACTACGGATGGTTTCGGTAGACATAGAAGCCATTTTGTCCGTTTGCGTTTTTCCGTAGAAAACCGGATTTGACCTACGGCTTGTGTATTTGGCGTTTCTTCTATCCGTTTGACCTACGGCTTGCCATACGCACTCTTGATATTACTTTAAGACTACCTAATGGACTACGGATGGTTTCAGTAGGCATAGAAGTCATTTCCGAAATCCGTTTGCGTTTTTTCTTAAAAAAACGCAACCGGATTTGATTTACGGCTTGTGTAATTGGCGTTAATTCAAACCCATTGACCTACGGCTTACCATATACACTCTTGACATTGCTTTAAGACTACTGAATGAACTACGGATGGTTTCTGTAGGCATATAAGGCAGTTTCGAAGTCCGTTTGCATTTTTCCGTAGAAAAACGCAACCGGATTTGACCTACGGCTTGTGTATTTGGCGTTTCTTCTATCCGTTTGACCTACGGCTTGCCATACGCGCTCTTGACATTGCCTAAAGACGATCTAATTATCCACGAATGGTTTCAATAGGCATAGAAGCCATTTCCAAAGTCCGTTTGCATTTTTTCGTAGAAAAACGCAACCGGATTTGACCTACGGCTTGTGTATTTGACGTTTCTTCTGTCCGTTTAACCTACGGCTTGCCATTCACGGTCTTGACATTGCCTTAAGACTAATTAATGGACTACGGATGGTTTTGGTAGGCATAGAATCAGTTTCCGAAGTTCGTCTACGTTTTTTCGTAGGAAAACGCAATCGGATTTGACCTACGGCTTGTGTATTTGGCGTTTCTTCTATCCGTTTGACCTACGGCTTGCCATACGCACTCTTGACATTGCCTAAAGACTACCTAATGGACTACGGATGGTTTCGGTAGGCATTGAATCAGTTTTCGAAGACCGTCTACGTTTTTTCGTAGAAAAACGCAACCAGATTTGACCTACGGCTTGTGTATTTGATGTTTCTTCTGTCCGTTTGACCTACGGCTTGCCATACACGCTCTTGACATTGCCTTAAGACTACCTAATGGACTATGGATGGTTTCGGTAGGCATAGAAGCCATTTCCAAAGACCTACGGCGTAGAAGCCGTTTATGAAGTCCGTTTGTGTTTTTCCGTAGAAAAATCGAACCGGACTTAAAAAAAGGCTTGTATTTTGGGCGTTTCTTCTATCCGTTTGACCTACGGCTTGTTATATGCCCCTGCCCAACCTTTTTTGAGGAGGAAGCTTGTCTCTAAGAGCAACGACGGCGCTGTTGTTGCTCCCTAGAGGACTTTCATGTGTAAAAGTGAGAGTTGAGCTTCGAATGTATTTTGAGTTGGTCAAATGAAGTCATAGGCTGCATCAGACGATCCATGTCACTTTGGCTCGACATGCACAACGCCCGGTCAGACTACTGACCATGGAGGAGATTGATGAGATCCGCCAACGACAGATGCTGGATCTCCTATGATCTACCTATCCCAGCTAGTTGTTTTAGCCATTTAGTCCATACCCAGCAGTTTAGGATTCCATAATAATTTATTTTGTCATCTTTTTACTCTGACTTTGTATCAGATCCACCACATTGTAACTTTCATGTCTCATAGGTCACTTTGGCCTTTCGAAGACGTTAATATAACATTTCATTTCATTTCTCTCTTTAATTTTTCTTTCTTTAATTTTAATTTCCTACACATACATTAATTCTCTCTCTCTCTCTCTCTCTCTCTCTCTCTCTCTCTCTCTCTCTCTCTGATTACCTACACACACACACATTTCTCTCTCTCTTTCCTACACACACACAATTCTCTCTCTCTCTCTCTCTCTCTCTCTCTCTCTCTCTCTCTCCTACACACACACACCGCTTTCTCTCTTTCCTACACACACACACACACACACACACATCGCTCTCTCTCTCTCTCTCTCTCTCTCTCTTTCCTACACACACACACACACAATGTAGAGAGAGAGAGAGAGACAGAGAGGGGTTGGGGGCGGGGGGGGGGGGAGAGTGACATGATACCTGCGCAACAGGTTTCGGCCAAGATTTGAGCAAGCGAAAATGGCCCCTGCGCGCGCGGGTTTTTCTTTTTCCCCCAATTTTTTTTGCGTCGCAAATAGCGTCGATATACCCGTGGGAATTTGCATCGATATACGCATGGCAAATAATGCCTTTCCACGCGTATATCGATGCGCATTGCGACGCGTATATCGACACCTATATTGACGCCTATATCGACGTGCGTTAATTACGTCGATATACGCGTGGAAAGGCATGGCCGTCGATATATGATGCGTCGATATCTTCATGTTATGTTGTAGTGAATCAATGTTTACTTATGGTAACTTATCAAGTTGTGCATGGTGCGTATACAATCAGTAGGAAACTTGACGACGATTGTTGGCATGGTGGTGGACGGTGGAGGAGCTGTATTTGTCGTGTCTCCGCAAAGGAGAGCCAATGACAACTTAGGTGACTCCGAAGCTTGCTCTGAAAGCTCCATAGCACTGAAGATGCCAAAAGCCCAACAAAAGTTGTGGCTGTGAAAAAGAGCAGGACGGGTTGAACTCAAAGAAGGAGGAGCGGGACGCAAGAAGAAAAGGGGGGGTGGAGGGGGGAAGGGACTTCCTTATCTCAATAGGTTCACTCATGATCACATTAGCTTACAATGCATCTACTAACATAATATGGCGGAAGGGATCCCCTTTACACGTGTCACAAACTACGACTTGAAGGTTAAAGTCCAAAACAAAAAAAAGCCCAGTTGCACGCGATAAAGAGGGAGAGAGGGGGGGAGAGAGAAGGCCGTACTATTTGACTTAATAGGTACGGATGTTGAACTTATGGTCCTAATAAAATTTTGAGGACCTCTTCTAGAATTCAAGCCATAGTTACAGGGGCATTAGGAAATTTCGGAGGTCACATATGAAGAGAGAGAAAAATAGAGCGCGTCCAATGAGCAGGAGAGCTACGTTACGTAGGAAAGTACGTGGAAAGACTCAAAAAATAGGAAAATAGCCTAAAAACTTTCACGAATCTAGGATTGTGGCATCATAACTTCCTTCCTTTTACCGAGTTGTTAGGTGCTTGCCAGTGGTCCCACTGCTGATATTCTCTTATGGTCATTAACGTATTGGAGGGTGACCATTAAGCCCGCACAAGATATTGGAATTCTAAAACACTTTCCCTCCATTAGAATGCTTTCAAAGTGAATCTCCCTCCACTAAAGCTTTTCTCTGAGAGCTATGGCTTCCACGTCTTCTCACCCAAGAAGCTCTAGGTGTTTACTGCCTCTCACACCAACAACCAATAGCTGCACTTTGCCTAGAAGGCCAAGTAGTAGCATCTCCTCAATTACAATATCAACTTCAATAAGTGCAGAGAACCAATGGGTTGGACAAAGGATAAACAAAGTTTCATGGGTCCTCATGCAACCAAGAAGACCCAAGAGGTCTAGTGGTATCAATGTTTACCGCTCAGCATGGAAGGCCAGAGTGTTGGATTTCAAAGTTGAAATTGGCAAAAGATCTGTAAAGGAAGTTCTTGTTCAGCATGTGTTTACCCATCCAGACGTGATAGCAAATGGTGGAAATGTATCAGATATACATCAACCACGTTGCAATTGTAAGTACTCTTGACATTTGAACTTCATTTGATTTGTCATTTCACTTATTGATACTCTCATTATAACTTTTCTTATATATTTTGCAACGTTTATCCTCTTCTTATGAGCAATGTCTCCATTCTTCACAGCTCAACTACATTAGATTTGTCATTTTTACTTATTGATACTCTTAGTTTAACTCTTCTTATATATATTGCAGATGTTTATCCCTCTTCTTATGAGCAATGGGAGCCTGTGGAGTGCATAATAGGCCTCTTCCTTGTTGTTCATGTCCACATTGGTTCTCTACAGTATTCAGGGAGGAGCAGCAAAAGCCTGGCTGATGAAGGAATATTTTTCTATGACCACTTCTACCAACTCAGCTCAGGGAATAAGAATGGAATGTTGGTGAAACTACCTCTACCAACCGATTGGAACACTGTGGACTGGCCAGTTCCCGAGGAAACAATGGTGGAGGCAATGCGAAGTAATCTCTACAAGGATATACAGAGGTCTCTACGTAGCTCTATTCCCACCAAACTGGTTAGAATTGCAAACTTTTGTCCTGTTGCACTCTTCATAGAGTTGTTTCATAGCTACAATATCCGTGTTACGAAAACTATGTTCATATGCAAGTCATTTCAGCAGTCATCCTGTAACAAACTTCTTGACAGAGGATGGTATGTAAAGGAAGAGATTGGCTTACGGTACGAGGTCACGCTTGATACTCTAGTTGTCAAGTACATGATTGCAAGCCAATCACTGTTAGTCTCCTTTTGGTATATGCGATCACAAATGCTCAAAGGTAAGTACATTCCTATGGACCAGGTTTCTGCAGGTTTGGAAGATAATCCTGTTGTGGATGTGGAAGTGATTGATAAAGAGCATGGCCTAATGTTGGTGGTTACAATAAGGGAGCTATGCAGTCTTCTGCAGTTGCGGCATGACATGATTGAAGAGTCAATGGACAGGGACCTATCAGATTTTTCCTTTTTTCTAGCTGGCCATAAGCTGATGCAGCGAAGGGAAAAAGATATTTTGTGCAAAGAGTTGGATGGTCGGGTTGAAATAGTGTCAATGTAACAGAGATTCTTGTGAACCCAAGTGTCTACGAATGACTTTCAATACATGAAGTTTTTTGAGCTCATTTGTCAATTGTGCCTTGTGAATATAAGTGTGCTTGAAATACATTTCTTTAGCATGTCAAATCTCTCTCTCTCTCTCTCTCTCTCTCTCTCTCTCTCTCTCTCTCAATGTTAGACAAGACAAAGACATGATAGAAGAGTCATCTTAATTCATTAGAAAGTACAAACTCATCCGTGAACAATGGACTGAGATACAATTTCTGTAAGTATGGAATCAGAATGTCTTCAAGGTAAAAATCAAAGGAATGCCCCTTGAAAGAAGGTGGTGAGATAGTAGTTCCCGATGGATTTAGTTCTCCCTTTTCAGAAGTATCATCAATCAGTAGTGTATTAGTTGCATCAAAGGGTACACCGATTTGGCTAAACGGTTTGTACAAAAGAGGTAAATGTGGTTTTTTAGGGTGGTAGTGGCCCTCGACGGTAACACATTTTCTTTGATCATACAAAAAGGAAAAATCTGACGTGTGAGCGCCGCATACACCGCAAACTATTGTAACTAGTGGCGACAAGTTTTGCCTTTGCATTGAAGACCATATGGCAACTCTGAAGCGCGGAAGAAGAAACTGAATAAATTCCTTGGTTCAAGGACCGAACCACGACTCGACAAGTTCCCATGCGAAATGTTTGCAAATCCTGAAAGGGTTCTGTGTCACCGAGAGGTACGCGCATCAGTAGCAATCCATTGAGGTCCAAGATAATCAACCTCTCTAAAAGTTGACAAGTACATATAAGTAGTTAGAAGCTGAACATATTTTTCCATACTTGAATAGACATTACCGGAACAACCGTATCTACAGGTAGCAAGGGTCCATATTGGGTCTCTGTAGTGTTGTTGTCGTTGTTTCTCTCCTCTGCTTTAGCTTCATCATTCACATCTTCATAGTCATCATTCACATCTTCATCAAGGGTCTCCCCCATGGCTCTTTTTGCCTCATTCAGGGTTTCCTCCAAGGTCTTTTCCTCTACCTCGGTTGGACGGATTGCATCATCCATCCTTGCCTCATCCATATCAGTTTGCTCATCCCTAGGCTTGCTTTCCTCATCCATATCCTTTTGCTCATCCGTAGGCCTGCTTTCCTCATCCAGGGTTTCATCCATAGGCTCTTTTGGCTCCTCCACTGGCTGACTTGGCTCTTTCATTGTCTCCTCCATAAGCCCCTCTGGTTGTATACTAGCACCTTCCATATGCTCATTTGAACTTTCCTCATCCTCGGCTCTTTCATCTTCGGCTGATATGACCCCCTCGGCCCGTTGTGATTCCACTGTATCGGATGCAGGGGTTTGTCATGGTGGCACATCATGTATTTTCATATCAATTGTGTGGTCGTCCAAGCCGCTTCTTCAGGTTCTCTGGAGCTCGACATAGTAAGTAGGTGTTGTATTAAACTTACCCGGTATCTTTGCAAATAATCATATGTGTAGTTTTTTAAAGCACTCTACAAAATTGAAAGACCACATGGTGAGAAGTCTTGTATAAACTAAACCAAAACTGACTGAATGCATTGCCAAATGGTTACCTTAGTCATGAAAGGTTTTAATGCAAAGTAGCTTTGAAGGACATATTCTGCATGGAGAAGACATCTCCAGCCGCAAGAATTTCCATCGGTTTGATTTGGGACAGGTAC
>NC_140939.1:107498698-107533698 GCF_014529385.1 Adiantum capillus-veneris
GTATGCAAATGACTTTGATAGTTGTCTTTGTCCATAGTTGCATCAAGCTTTATCAAGGACTTTCGAGCATCTTGACATTCTTTATCAAACCACCTTTTGCGTGATCTATCTTTGTTGATACCATGGAGATGCTTTATGGAAAAGCATTCTTCCGCACAAGAACAAATAGCTTTCTTGAAAGCTTCCCATTTAGTTTTCAATGGTGCATCACATTGAAGCTTTGTCATCCATAATTTTTGCTCAACCATTTCAATGTACATTGGTGCCCGTTTGAAATCCATACATAGTGATAACTTCTCTTTCCTTTGGCTGAGATTATCATGCTTAGTTGCTTCTCCACATGAAAGGTCAATACATAAGGTACGATGGTCGGATTCCGGGGTCCATTGACCAAACATAAAACTCTTTATGCGATACATGATGGCTTCAGAGAGTAGCATATAGTCAATCACACTATCCCCATTATGTCTTCTACATGTAAATCCATTGGTTCCACTCCACAAAGATACACCATTGGCAATGAGCATACTCGTGCTATTACACATGTGTAAAAGTAACTTTCCATAGTGATCCGGCTCTTTCTCATCCATTGAAGTACGATCATACAAGTGAACTTCCTCCAACTCCCTTGAAATGTATGGCATATCAAATTGTTGAGTATTATGTTGCAATGTTTTTGTGCGAGCATTCATATCCCCAAATACAATAACATCACCTTCACCTTTGAAATAAGCAATGTCCTCTTCCAAATCAGAAAATGGTTGATCTCTATCCATGCAAGCATAAAAGGGAGAATCATGATGAGGAATGTAGCAACCGGCTACAAAAATGGGTGCTCTTTTTGGTGTCATAATTTTCAGCCATACATAACAAGAGAGAGAGAGAGAGAGAGAGAGAGAGAGAGAGAGAGAGAGAGAGAGGAGAGATTGACAAAGAAAAAGCAATGGAGGAAACACCTCCCATGGAGTTTGTGCAAACTCCACCAACAAAAGGTGATCTCTCACTCTATCTCTCTGTATTTCCAACAGTTGGTAGCAAATTGTGTGTGTGTGTGTGTGGAAACAAAGAAAAACCTATACTGTTGTTCAACACACCCACACACACACACACACACACACCTCAACACATACTTACATAGACAGACACACACACAAACACACACACACACACACATAGAATCTCTCTCTCTCTCTCTCTCTCTCTCTCTCTCTCTCTCTCTCTCTCTCTCTCTCTGTGTGTGTGTGTGTGTGTGTGTGTGTGTGTGTGTGTGTCCCCGTGTACTAACGGCGCGCAGAGCCAACCAAACACTGGCTGCAGCTCTCTCCACACGCCTATAGTAAATTGACAAGTGCCATCTTTCTCTCTCTCTCTCTCTCTCTCTCTCTCTCTCTCTCTCTCTCTCTCTCTCAGCCGTTTTTTTACCTAGTAGACAACAGTTCACTCTTTTGACCATAACTTGCTCATCCGAACTCCGATTTAGGTGATCTATAGCCTCAATCGAAGAGCACGAAGCCCTCTACGCATTGATGTAAAGACAGAATTTTTCTGTGTAATGGAAGACTTTGTTGTAACAGCATCTCAGAACTGAAAAAACTGTCAAAACTTTGCGTTTTTGTTGCCGACTTGAAGGCAATGTCAGACAAAACTCGCAAGGGTGGAAAATCCACACTCGCCATGGAGAATGATGTAAAATCTCCAAGGAATTTGGATGCTAATCCAACCACATCATCTACAACAACGGAAGCAATGATCATGGCTTACTTGATCTCGTTACAAGAAACCGTCAACAAACAAGGTGAAGAGTTGCGCGCACTTGCAATGGAGAATCGTACTTTAAGAGTTCTCGTTGTGGAGAATGAGCACCTCAAGAAGGTTCTTGAAATGCAAACAACACGCTTGATGCATCTTGAGAATGAAGTTCAAGAATGTAAACGCTCTCTTGGTGACATGAATGTATTGAAAGAGCGCTTGAGCAAAGTTGAGAGTGATCATGTATTGAAAGAGGAAACAATAGATACAATACGACATGATGTATGTGAGATGAGAAATGCATCCAAATCATGGGCTGATATATGTAAGGATAATGTGGTTTCTGCATCTCCTATCACGCAAGCCGTTGTCCAAGCAAAGAATGTAGAGAATGTGGACACTCAAGAATTGCACGAACGACAAAAACGCTCAAAGAACATCGTCATTCATGGAATCAAGGAGAAAAGCATGGAAACACCCCAATCTCTTGCAGTTGCTATTGAAGAGTTTTTTGCTACACACTTTGGCATGTCAGGAATCATGGCTTATGGTGCACATCGAGTTGGAAAACAAGGAGTCCCTCGCTCGGGAGAAAGACCTATTGTATGTACCATGGCTGATGAGGTAAAGAGAAAGATCATCCTTGACAATGGTTGGATCTACCTCAAAGGAATAGGTTGTAATGTATATGAGGATCTCACTCTTATGCAACAAAATGTACGTCGCAAAGCATATGAGGAAAGAAGCAAGAAGGTTAAGGTATCACCTCAAGAAGAAAATCCACTTAAGGAGGATGCAAGTCCACCCAACAAATAGGGACACATGATCTATGAGACCAACTCACGCTTGCGAATAAGCTTTTGGAATTGTAACGGGTATCCATGGAATGCGGGAATTGGCATTGATGAGCTTACCAATGACTCCGATGTGATACTTCTTGTCGAAACATGGGAGCATGATGCGCAACGAATTCTTGGATTTGACAAATACGATGTGCATTCTTTGATGTGGGCCAAAAATGCAAAGCAACGAAGAGGCCAAGGAGGCGTAGCATGTATGATCAAAAAGGGTTTGAAAGATGTTTCCATTATCAAAGAAGATAAGTATAAACCTACTTATGGCTGAAAATCAGTCCACCAAATGGTCAAGTCATGTTTGTGGCCGGTTGGTACATTCCTCACTATGACTCCAACTTTTATGCTTGCTTGAATATGGATAGAGATCAACCCTTTGTTGAACTAGAGGAAGACATTGCTCATTACAAGCATCAAGGTGAAGTCATTGTTTTTGGAGACATGAATGCTCGCACAAATATGTTACAACACGACACACAACAAGTAGACATGCCGCATGTCTCAAGAAGAATGGATGACTCATACATGTATAATCGAAGTTCTAATGATGCAAAAGAAGTGGATCACTATGGAAAGTCACTTCTACATATGTGCAATAGTACCGGAATGCTCATTGCAAATGGTGTATCTCTATGGCAAGGCACCAATGACTTTACATGTAGAAAGCACAACGGTGCTAGCGTGATTGACTATATGTTGTTCTCGGAAGCCACTCTAGAATGCATACAAAGATTTACACTTGGTGAATGGAATCCGGAATCGGATCATAGGATGTTATGTATTGACATCAAGTGTGGTAAACGGCCCGAGCATGTAGCCTCCAATCATGATGTGAATCATTTGTACCTACGTCTAGACCTCAAACGAGCACTTATATATGCTGATATGGTGGACCAAATGTTAAGCATGATAGAGCATCAAGAGAGCCCAACATTAGAATGCAAGTGGAAAGTTTTCAAAGAAGTAATTTTCTCTTGTGCGAAGGAATGCTTTTCGGTGAAACACATGTCTTGCAAAAGGTCTAAGAAGGGTAGCACCAAGAAGAAATGGTTTGACATGGAATGTAGTCAAGCCCGAAAACACTTGCTAAGATTGGATGCAATCAAAGACAAGGAAGTTTACTTGGAATGTTCACACACATACAAAGCACTTGTTCAAAAGAAGAGGAGAAGGTGGGAAGTCGAAAAACAACTTTTTTTAGCACAAGAGAAAGCACATGCATGTGGCAAGTTTTGGCAAAATCTAAAAGGCAAGCGCGTTGAGAGATTTGGTGACTTGACTCTTGAGGATATGTATATGCATTGTAAGAAGCTCTATGAGCAACCCAATGTTGATAAGATGGAGTGTTGTAGCTCCCTTCTGTTTATGTCTCCCTTCTCTACCATTGAAGATGTATGCCGCGCGCTTGAGAAACTTGCTACTCGCAAGGCACGTGACCTTCAAGGTGTCAAGGCTGAAATGATTAAATGGACAAGCAAGAAAACATGATATTGGATATGCGATATGTTTAACCTTGCACTTCAGTATGGCATGCCTCATGATTGGAGTGCAAATTGGATCAAACCTTTGCACAAAGGAGGAGATGTAAACAATGTGAACAACTATCGCACTATAATGGTTGGTTCTTTGATGGCAAAGTTATTTGGATGTATCATGGAGATGAAGATAAGTGAATGGGCTGAAAAGAATGGCAAACGTGCACTTGGCCAAGCAGGTTTTCGAAAGCATCATAGCACTATTGATCACCTTGTCACTCTTCGAGTTCTTATGGAAGCGTCTCGATTGAAAGGAAAAAAGTTGTATTGTTGCTTTGTGGATTTCAAGAAAGCTTTTGACATGGTACCGCGAGGAAATCTTTGGAGACGTATGCAAAGCCTTCAAGTGCCGAGAGAATTTATGCATGCAGTCTTTCGCATCTACCAAAAAGTGATATGTCGATTACGTATGGGAGATGGAATTTCAGAATTTTTTGCAAGCACTATTGGTGTCAAATAAGGATGCCCACTTTCCCCAACCCTCTTTGGGCTACTCATTGATGAATTGGAATGCATGGTTCTTGACTTTATGGAGCAAGAAGGCATAGAAGAGGTTAAGATCAGAAATGCGGTGATCATGCTTTTGCTTTATGCCGATGATGTAGTGCTCTTGGCACATACCTTAGAAGATGCACAAAAGCTTATGAGTGTCTTGGAACGCTTTTGCCTACATAGCGGGCTGATCGTGAATGGATCCAAAACCAAGGTTATGCTTGTAAAGACCCTCAATGATGAAAATCCATGCATTGTATACAACAATGAGAAACTTGAAGTGGTAGATCACTTCAAGTACCTTGGCCTTGAGGTTCCATCCAATCATAAATCGAAGGATTGTGCAATGCGTCGCTTGGAAGCCGGAAAGAGGGCCTATTATGCATTTGAGAACATGTGCAATGCAGGAGAGATCAAGTGTTGGGCTCTCAAAAAGTACCTCTTTGACACATTGGTGACACCGGTGCTTCTTTATGGAGTGGAGGTGTGGGGTGGAAGCATCGGAAAGTCTACTTGGAAAGAGTTTGAGAATGTCCAAAAGCGTTTTCTCACCAACTTTCTCCAAGTCAAGACACAAACACCCTACACGCTCTTACTTCTTGAGTCCGGATTGCTTCCCATTGAGGTCTTGGGCATGCAAAGGGTTGTGGAGTACATGCGTAAGACACAACGTAGCCCTTTGCATCGACTTCCTAGAATCGCATATGAAGCAAGTCAAATGGTTCAAAAGACATGCAAGAGCAAAATACTAAGTTCGGGGTGGATGCTTGATATCAAGAAATGGTTTGGAAGATGGGATGCATGTCACTTGGTCAAAGATGCGTCGATCGACTCCCAAGTTAATGAGGCCTTCTTACAACGCCAATGTATCATGGCTTGGGAGAAATCCGGAGGTTCTCGCTTCAGCCATTACACCACGCACGTTGCCCCAAACTACAAATCTCTCTTCTTCTCGAAACGAGGTAACCGAACCCATTCCTACATCCTTGAGCCCATCCCGTTGAGTGCGATCCGCACCATTGCTTCCATTCGTCTTAGCTCCCATTCTCTACGCTGTGAGACAGGATGTTGGGGCACTGGCGAGGACTGTCATCGACTTTGCACCTTATGCCCTCGTCAAGTGAGAGAGAGTGAGTACCACACACTACTTGAGTGCTCAGCTTTTGACCACATTAGGTCCTCTTTTCCCCATATATTCAGCCATGATCTCTCCCTACATACCTTCCTCTCCCAACCACGATGTGGACTCTCTATTGCGACGCTCATTTCAGCCATTTTTGAGCATAGAGAGTCACTTATGAACTCCACTCACACCACGTGACATGTTCATTTGGTCCCATAGGTCATATTTGACCTCCCAGGACGATAATAGAACTATCTATCTATCTCTCTCTCTCTCTCTCTCTCTCTCTCTCTCTCTCTCTCTCTCTCTCTCTCTCTCTCTCTCTCTCTCTCTCTCAATTGTACTCAAGGCGCGCGTAGAGAGTTTCAAAGAGTATGTTTTTGTCTATGCGTGCCTTTAGTACAAAGAGACACATACAGAGAGAGAGAGAGAGAGAGAGAGAGAGAGAGAGAGAGAGAGTCTACGTATGTTTTTTTTATGTTCTTTGGAGAGAGAGAGAAAGAGAGAAAGAGAGGAAGAGAGAGAGAGTGTGTGTGTGTCTTTGTTTGTGCTTTGGAGAGAGAGAGAGAGAGAGAGAGAGAGAGAGAGAGAGAGAGAGACTTGTCATGTTTCCTGATGAATAGGATTAAGGTCCAGTAGGCAGAAGAGGCTGAAATTAGACCTAGAGCTTGTGCCAGGATTTCAGCCTTTGCAGGCTCAGTTGCTTAATGTTTCCGCCAAAAGAACTGTTGACTTTTGTCATGACATATCTGAAGAAGAGTCAATTGGTGAAGATCAGTCAGAGAGGTCACCAGGCCAAGAGGATCCCTCACCCTCTACAGTACTTGTCAAGAAAAATACAAGAAAGAGGAATATAGACTTCTCAGATGATGCAGATGTCCCAGAAAGCAATCCCTGTGCAAGTAAAGGTAAAGACAAAGAGGATGTGTCTTCTCTGGAAGACCCAGCTGCAATTGATGAGAGGCTGTTCGATTTTGCAGCATCTTGTGGTGTTGGGGACAAATATGATCTAGTTCATTCTATGTTTAACCCAAAATTTTACATTGAAGACCTGTTAGCTCAACACAGTGAATTCTTGCAGTCCTACAGAGATAAATTTGAAGTGATGGTGCAGGTAGGGAGGGTTGTTCTGCCCAGTATGACTATTGTGCATTTAAATGACTGTGGTGGAAAGGGACAGGGACTAAATAAGTATAGGGAATTACCACCTGCTTGCCGACATTCGGCCTACCCTTTGCACCAAAAAGAGTGCAAACTTATTTAGGAATCCTTTGGCTTTATTATTTACCTGAACAGCTTGTTTGGATTCCTCATGCAGACTCCTGATGAGGTGTTAGAGGAGCAGGATGTAGCACCAGATGAAGAATGCGAGGAGACAACACATATACAAGAAGTCGAGGAGGTTGAAGATACAATCGACCTTGAGGTTGAGGCAATTGAAGTACAAAGAAGTAAGATGCTCTCTGTGAAAACCACATAAATCAAACTACCTTTGGATGTCAGTAACTTCACTTAGAAGCATGCTCAGATGATGCTGCCTACTGTGCCTGACTTCAGGATTGGAGATAGGACCTATATCTTTTTACATGATGTGCAAAGCATCTTTTATTTAAGGGAGGACTTCTCCCTGGCTATCATTTCCAGAGTCCAAGAGGAGAGGAGTGGATTTGTTTCAGAGGATAGTAGTGATGACGAGGCAATGGAAACATCCAGCAATCCAATGGAATGCCTCCGAAGATGCTTTGAGAAAGCTGAAAAATACAAGGAGACACTACGTGATGAAGCCACCTTCCAAGCAATAAGACAAAGCCTAAGAACATCAACAAGTAACAAAGAAGTGGAGGATTGGTTTAACCATTCAGGTCAAGGGTCAACTACATCTGTAGACCTGTGGCAGGAAAACCTCTTTCTGTAGGATGAGAGCTTCATGGTAACTCTGTGTGTGTGTGTGTGTGTGTGTGTCACTTACTCTGACATGATATTTGCAGTCTTGGATTGCTGACAAGGATGACTTCCTTCGGCAGCAGACTTGAGAGTATCGTGGAAGGAATGCAGCCCTAGCGTAGCCCTTTCAAAGCTTTGCGAGTCACCGATAGTAGTTTTTCACAATTCCATGTCACAAGAGGGTTCAATAGCAACTTACACATTAAAGACACTATCACGCTTCTTGGGTGGACCCGTGCTGCCCAAAAGTGCAGATAAAGTCATTCTTGTGGACAAAGTGTTTGCTAGAGATTGTTTTGGTTACTGCCCGGGCTATACAGGTGGTCGGGCAGCGTATTACTACACTTACACAGCAATGGCACTAGCTCTTGGTAGACAAAACCTAGATGAACTTTTAGAGTATGGCAAACATCTCATGATTCGTTACAAGGGTGATGTGCCAAAAAACAAAATTGAACCTTCAAAATCTTGATACACTTCAAGTAGCAATTGTATAAGATCATGTATTACAGAAATTTTGTACAATGTCACCCAGTCAGAGTATCTTTCTCCACTTGTGGTTCATATACACCATTGTCTCTCTCTACCTTCGTTGACTTTCACGAGCACCGGAGTTGTTGTATGCCATTGATCTTTTAACTTTTTGTTGTTGTAAATGTCTGATGGCTTGTGCTCTTGCTGAAGAGGCCAAGACTTCTTTTGCCTGCATTTGATGAATGATTCTACGATAGAACCATTCAAATAGTTCTCTCAAACTGTTAGCCTTGATTCGAGAGCCACCATGTCGTGTGTGCCTGAAATAAGCATTTCTCGCCATGTAATGAGACTTTTCCATCCCTTGGGTATTCCATATTGCCGGGTTCCCATACTTTTGTATAAAATATGGTAAATGATTGAAGATGATGTGCTGGATATGAAAACAGATTAGTTAGAATGTTTTACACTCACATAATTGCACATAAAAGAGAATCAAATACACGATAATACCATGTAGTGATTAATTTGGGTGTCTATCCATGCTGTCTTGAATGATTTTTTGAGAAGGTTGAGATTCTCCTTGAACTTGTTCATATCACCTTGTGACCAGTCATCTTTGTCGCACATCAAAAATAGGATGTCTATTGATCGCCAAACCTCAGCCTTTGCGTTACGAGTAGTTGGTTCTTGGTCTTTGACTGCAATATGTAGCTTTTTCCAGCTCTGATACTCTACCTTGCTAACATAAGATGTGTTATATATTTTTCCATGTTTTGTTAGCTTCGGATCTCGTGTACCTTGGGGTTTAGATAAAAACCTCTGTGCCTTCACCCCACCGATGGATGGTTTGCATGGAACATCCTTCTCAGCAGTTGATCTCTTTTCATCCCGCTGGATTTTCACATTGCCACCATGAAGCCCCATATCCGACAGTACCAATTCTAAGCACTGCAGGGCTACTTGTCGCTCTGCTGAGTTCGTAATTTTCCAAGCAAACCCGATATATAAGTAGACCAATTTCTCCACAATTCTACAAAGGGCATGCATTGTACAAATGTGGACATTCACAAGTGGTATTTTCAAAACCGGTCGAAAAGCAGGGTCCTCAATGTGACGTGTTGGAGATTTTCTCCACCACTTTGGGTCCATGACCTTTGCAGGCTCCATGCAGAACAAACACGGCGACTTTGCCATTGCACCCATTCCACAATTATACATGCACTTTAATGTTTTGAGGTCACCTGCAAGATGCCACTGAACTTGAAAGTCTCCCCTTCCATCTAGACGTAGTACCTCTCCCTGGTTAGTCTGTCGATCAATCACCTCCGGAATATTAGTTGGATGGAACACCCAATATAGAATCTCATGATCTTCTTTCTTTACCTGCAACACAAAATAAATGAGACTTAAGTAGATGTGAATATTTGAGCTTACCTGAGAATCTGGCTTACCTCAAACGCACCAAGCCACCATATGTTAGATTCTCATTGAACACTAAAATACAAAGGATCATCACTGGGACACTTTGAGAGCGCTCTATTCATTAAAGTAATAGTAACACGCTCTAGCTTTTCTCTTTAACAAGCTCACACTCATCCAGTTTTAACACAAAATGTAATACCCCTCGTGACTCTTCAAATGTGATGTTGTAAAACTCCACCATTCTCTTCTGTAACATCTGCAGGTCCATAAAAATATTATTGAACTCATCATATGCCATGTTTGCTCCATGGCCACTGTAAGTTGCTTTAATATGAAAGGGCTATCCAAGATAGTCTCCATGTGCCTCGTTAAGCTGAAGCCTCTCTTTCCAAACACTTGAGGCTGATGGTAAAAGTTTGGATTTTATACCCTTCTTAACAAAGATGGATGAGACAGATTTTTGTATAGCCGAATATCCTCTTTTGCTTACACCAAGTGAATCAAGTGTGCCTTGTATCTCTTTTGCAGGCACTGAGTTCTCTGAAATAAAGCGGTCCACTACATTTCGTTGTAGGACCTTAAACTTCTTGTCATGTACTATATCTGTTGCCAGGCTTCTACTTATAAGTGGCTTTAATCTCTTTCCTATATTGGCTTTGGGGTCAATGTTTTCCTTGTCAGGATAGATTGAATCTCTACATGAAGACAATGCATAAGTAAATAACAGAAAATTTACTTCACTAACACTATTTAGGTACATGAAAACAATGCATAACAAGAAAAAAAAAAAGATTACTTAACTAAGACATTGTAGCCAACCAAGAAGCATCACCTTAATGCTCGGATTCTTTTCTTGAGACCTCCGGATGCAACCTGCAATGTTTCAAGATTGCGCAATTTCTTCTCTCGGATACGACCACCCAAGATGGTGTCCTTCATTTAACAACTTCGTACCTTTCCTTTCAGTTTATTTACCTCTGTTTTGTGTTGCAAAATGGTAACCTGATCTGTAGAATGTAAATGTGAAAGACGAACAATCTCACATTGTTGAGCTTGGAGAATGCCCTTAAAAGTTTCAGCTTCTCTTGTAAGAGATTTAGAATAACCCAGAAGGCCCTTTTCTCCATCACCAGCAAAGGTCAATAAGCTTGTAGGATTGAAAAATGGTGGAGACGCATTAGTATGGTGGAGACGCATTAGTCATTGGATTCTTAGGGTAGAGAGAGCCCCTTGTCCAGATATCTATGTGTTTAGGTCCCTGAGCTCTGAGCGTGTCTATGGAAGCGTGATGTATATGTGTGTTTGTTTTACTACGCTTAATCAATGGTTGGTACTCATTGTCCAAATCAATGTGAAGGTTATATTTGGCTCGTTTTTGCGTAACATTGTGCCATTTGAGGAGTGCGCCATTAACCAAATGTGCAGGTTCAATGGAAAGTGAATAGCGGCTACGCCTTCGTCCCTCCATGTTAGCCTCATTCCCTCCATATTAACGAGGTTCATTCAATGCAACTGAAAAGAAGATTATCCCTCAATCATTCGAACGAATGTTTAGAAGAGTAAGGAATCTACTTAAAGTACACTTTTTGAACTTTTACCTTGAAAGACCCAACTCTATTATTTGCCATTTTTTCTAGAGAGAGAGTGCAAAAAATACATTTTCTTAGAAGGCTCTCCAAATGACCTCAGAAATTTCCTAATGATTGGGAGCAGTCTTGGTTATGTAGTGGTGATAGTAAAGCACCAGACAAAGACAAACCTAATTCGATGAGGTTGATGCTATCACCCTCTTTGGTGAAGGACCCTCCGCAGTTTATCTCTATGCTATGTATTCATGGGAAAGACAGTTGGCAAAGGGCGGTCCTCATTGGGCTCCTTGGTCATTGTTTTGTATGTGGGTAGAAAGGTCATATGGTGGCGAAGTGCACTAGAAAAATTCTCTTTCAAGAACAGGGTAATAAATAGGTCAGAGAGCTTCAACCTCAACCAAGTGCAGAGTTAGTGAAAAGTGAAGGTAAGCACATATCATAGGCACGGAAGGCTAGAAGAAGAGAAGCAAGGAAGAGGAAAAGAATTGCTCGGCCCCTCAGAGGCCCTTAGTTGTGTGCAGGTTTATATGTGAAAGGACTCTTCGGAGTTTCCCTCTACTTTAGTCGGCCGCCCACCTTCTTTGATCTTGGATACCTTATATAGCATGTTAGCATTAGTACACATGGAGATTGTTCCTCTTATGAGGAGATGTTTCCTACTCTGTCAAATTTTTGTAAGACTAGTACGGCCGGCCGTCGAAGCTCTCTTTCTTTCTCCTTCTTTATTGCGTGCACAAGGGCTTCTTTTAGTATTGGAGCTTAGCCTTCATGTCGTAGATTTTGACACGTGTAAAGGACACATGATAGACCTATTGCACCAGGCGCCTTTGCTATGGGTCGAGGGAAGTAGGCCAATCAAAGATTTCACAGAGATGATATCTGCCACTTGGACTCCCTCCAAGTTGCTACTTGGACACTTGGAGTGATAATATTGCAAATGTGGATGGCAGTAGAGACCAACGACATAGCTACTACACCAGACACATTTGCTATGGGTCAAGGAAAGTAGGTCATAAGTAGGCCAATCAAAGATTGCATTGAGATAATATCTGCCACTTGGACTCCCTCCATGTTGCTGCTTGGACGCTTGGGTTGTTCACAATTCATCTCCGTTGGCTATAGTTCAGCTCTCGACCAACTGTTCAACTCAAGGTTCTAGCGTTCTGGAGCTTTCGACTCTTCAATTACTTGCTCCGGCTTGAAAGTGAGCAGTTGAGGAGCAGGATTCAAAGCTCGTGATGGGAGGTAAAAAAGAAGGAGCATATCGGAAGCTTTGAGATCGGGCGTGCTCTATCCACAGGTCACGTGGCGAACCACATGAGACTGTACATAGCATTCGTAGCTCTAATTAGGCACATGAATAGGCCATGCTTTTTTACATGGGAAGCAATGCTCATGTATCCCACTTTGAAGTGTACATTTCTAGGTTGCAAATAAAATGTCGCGGTTGCAATTTCATTGGACCTGATTTTAAAGGTCAAATTTTAGGCATTTTTAATTGTGATCAATAAATTTTTAAGATTTTTTTATATGTTGACATAAATCCAGCTAGTTTACCTATAATAAACACGGCCAACAAAATGGTGCTTTTAGAGCACTAACATTGCGAAGGAATACGGAGAGGCCTCTCTCTCTCTCTCTCTCTCTCTCTCTCTCTCTCTCTCTCTCTCTCTCTCTCTCTCTCTCTCTCTCTCTCTCTCTCTCTCTCTCTCTCTCTCTCGTGTTCGAGAAATATGTGTCTCAGCTTATTATCGTGCTCTTTTCCAATTTCAAAAATGCCGATCGAGAGCAACGGGAAAAGGAGGAATGACACCCCAAATTAGAGAAAAACTGTGGAAAAATTCAAAAGAAAAACTTATTTTCTAAAATTTCCTATTTCAAGGAAATGATTTTTCCTGAACACTGCGAGTCACCCCCATCAAAAGGCAGGCATTCTGAGATATACTACACTTCGAGCAATGACGACTGGGTAGGGTAAAGGGGCCATGTTAGAGACACCTAAGCGAAGCTACGAATTGTTGAATACGTCCTGCACTGTTTTCAGCTTGGGAGGGTGCAACCGGGAGCTAAGCTCAAGGCGCAACTATGATAGAAGCAAGGTCGCAAATAGTGAAGCGCTCACTACGCACGACACCAAACAAAAAATCCAGTGTAAAAAAAAACGCCCTAAATAGGAAATCTGTCAGGGGCGATTAGTGAGACATTGTGCCAACACGCCTTGAAACCGCGATCTGACGGTGAGCATCTCATCGCGCCTTTGGCTAACCAATCCAACACCCACGCTTGGATGTCTTTGTATCGGAGAAATTCTTCTTTATTAATAGGCCCCCGGCAGTCCCAGGACAGGACCCCGGCTTTTAAATGGCCCCTTTACCCTAGACCCTGTTTTCTAAGGGTGAAAGACTCAAGCAGAGCTGCACCTTGCTTTTGGGGTTCAGAGCCAGCAGGGAGGAAACCTTTTTTTGGCCCGCCGACCACAACTCAATCGGCCCCTTCAAAAGTGCCCGTTATGTGTGTGTGTGTGTGTGTGTTTGTGTGTGTGTGTGTGTGTGTGTGTGTGAGAGAGAGAGAGAGAGAGAGAGAGAGAGAGAGAGAGAGAGAGAGAAGCGGGCATGAGGGGAAGGGCTTTTGTCACCACCTAGAGCAACTGAAGGGTCTCGGACAGAGAGACAGAGAGAGAGAGAGAGAGAGAGAGAGAGAGAGAGAGAGGCGGAGATGATTGTTGTCGACTTGGCTGAGCAGCAAACCACTGTCCGCAATGTTGAAAGGGAGCTGTGTAAAGGCATAGGCGGAACTATAGGTATGGGAGGCTGCCGATTATGGAGCAGAGATCTCAATCGGACCCACCCAAAGGTGTAAAGCTTTTCAAGCTTGCCATGTGACAGAGTGGGAGAGATGGTCGATGCCCTAGCGACAGAGCTACCAACAACGATTACCAGAGGAGGACAGAGCAGCGAATAACGGATGGGAAGAGGGCATGGACTACTTTAAATCAGTCGTAGCCCGTAGTTTGAGGGTACTACATTGCGAAGCTGAGAGGAGAGAGAAAGTGCGTGCCCACGGCCCAAAAGAGAGAGAGAGAGAGAGGCGCAACTCGAGGCTATTGTAAATTGGCACCACAATGGTCCCGCAGCTTGAGGCTACTGTATTGCTAGCGCCACTTTCTTGGCACTGCAGTCTGCTCCACGACCCTTGCATAGATGTTGAGGTAGCGACTGAGCTCCCATTTGACCTACTCCCACTAAACCACTTGGCCAACTGAGGTGAAGATGATGGAGATAAAAAGGAGAGAGCCCTTGGCTACATGGATTTGGAGCCACGTAGAGCTCACTCCTGTTTTTTTAATATAGACTAGTGCAACCGGCGGCTCTCTCTCTCTCTCTCTCTCTCTCTCTCTCTCTCTCTCTCTACGTCACTGTGTTCTCGGACTGCAGGCGACACCCACCGGATGCAGCAGAGATTGATGCGTGGCAAGGGGGGGGGGGGGGGGGGGGGGGGGGGGGGGGGGGGGGGGGGGGGGCTCCCCTTTATCTATTAGTATAGATATAGATATAGATATAGATGCTTCCTAATAAGCTTAGAAGAGTGTAAAATGTGAAATAGTGAGAAGGCAATTCCTTAAGAGCTTCAAGCTCGAGACTGTTTGGTCTTTCTTATTTCTTTGGTGTGATATCGTTGATACCTTCGTTGTAACTAACCTTGTGTCTTGCTCCTTCGGTGTATTTTAATAGAAAATCTCTTCTTTCGAAAAAAATTAATATTCCAGGTTTACTCAATATATGTTACTTAGCTAGAGTATATTGGTCACTAAGATTTTTATGGTTGATATATAAGATGCATGTAAGGGGTACAAGTGTAGAATAAATTTAATCGATGAATATACATGTGTAATTTATTGAAGCAATAGCTCTCGTCAGACTAGTCTTAGATATACTTGATATTGGCTACATAATTGAACTTGGTAATGTTAGTGTCAAAGGTATCTGGGTCTTTCACACCATTAGTATGATTGTGCTTATTGTAACTTTGATATCATTGATTCAAATGCATGGCTTATCATTGATTCAAATGCAGAGTTATTTAATGGTTGTAACCTTGGTAATTTGAAGGTTGGATTGTAAAATCCATGTCTACTCAGGGTAGCTTTTGAAGTTATGCATGGTACGAATAGAATGAGAAGAAAACCTAATGTCAATTGTTGGCATGGTAGTGGATGGCGGAGGAGCTGCATTTGTCGTGTCTCCTTGAAGGAGACCCAATGACAACAACCCAGGTGACTTCGAAGCTTTCTCTGAAAGCTCCATAGCGTTGAGGACATCAAAAGCTCAACAAATTGTGACTGTGAGAAAGAGGAGGAGGACGGGTCGAACGCAAGGAAGGAGGGTGGGGCGAATGTGAGCACAGAAAGGAAAGGAAAAGGGGGGGGGGGGGGGGGGGGGGGAACACGGGTTGCATGGGGTGGGGGCGACAACTTCCTTATCTTCAAGAGGTTCACTCACGGTCACACTAGCTTACAGGGCATTGACTTAATAGGAATGGATGTTGGACTTGTGGTCACAACAAAATTTCTAAAATCTCTCCCAAAATTTATACCATATTTACAGTGGACTTGTAGTAGTCTTGGTTATGTAGTGGGTGATAGCAATGCATAATTTGATGAGGTTGATGCTATCACCCTGTTTGGTGAGGGACACTCCATAGTTTGTCTCTATGCCATGTATTCATGGGGGAGACATTTGATAGAGAGTGGTCCTCATTGGGCTCCCTAGTCATTGTTTTGTATGTAGGTAGAAAGGTCATATGGTGCGCTATCCTGCCGCTTTGCATGCACAAGCTAAAAAACAGAGTTTTGTTTGTATCTATGACCTTTGACAATCTATGAACTATGTTAGAACTGTTTATGGCATTAGATTAGTAGGAATGTATGTATTATGTGGTTTTTTTGTAGACCAAAGTGAACTAATTGGGCTAACAAGTGAAGAAAGAAAGAAGGTTTCGTTTTCTACTTAAAAATGTAGAGCTTGAAGTGCTGGGTAAACTGGTCCAGACTGCTCAGCAAACGGAGCCCTAGCAAGGAAGTTATTGCAGTTTTAAGTTGAAAGTGGTTGTAGATTTGGGACGGGTGGGGCAGAGGGGCACAAGTTTTCAAGGGCGGTTTGAAATGACAGATGCACATGGCTTAAATTATGAAGCTTATCAGCCCTTTCAAATGAGCAATCGGAGTCTCAGAGGCCAAGTTATAGAGCTATGAAGTTTTGACAGGGGCCGGTTTGATCACTCTGGAAAGCGTGCCATCATATGTTTTCAGAGCTTGAGGAGATTTACAGGGGTAGTGGACACCAAATGGGACTAGTTAAAAGTTACGGCGCGTCGATCAGAGTCTCAGTGGTCGAGATATGCCAGTTTAGAGATCGGTGGTAGTTGGCGGCAAAGCGGTCCTATATGTTTTATTTTCACTTTTCCTAGCCTTGGTTGGTGGACCCGATGGGTTTCAAAAGTGGCGAGGACAATGGGCATCGAAGTTTTAGAAGGCAGCTCATGGTGGCACTTTTACCGCTCGAGGATTGGGTCCTTAAGCAACATCTAGCAAGCAAAATAGAAGAGGCCAAAAATTGACTAATTTTGGGTATTTTTCAAGAAGAGAATGGGGGTCTTTGGGGGCAGCTCACGAGCGCACGCCACATGGCAGCTTGAATGGAGCCACATGCGGTAGCAAGAGGCCATACTACATGGTTTAGCCTGCGAAGTGAGGCATTTGGGGGATGTATGAGGGTGTGGGAGCTCCGAGCTCAGTAGGCATGGCGCATGGCGGTTGCTGGTGCTCCTTGTGGCGTTCTTGGGCTCGCGCTGCCCTGCCGGGCGCTCTTGTGATGTAGCCGGTGGTTCTGTGGTTGTTGCCATTGTCGGTAACTGTGAGCGATGATGACGCGGTAGCTCACCAAGAGCTTGATCACACGCCCATCGCTTTTGGAATGAACCCCCCCCCCCCCCCCCCCCCCCCCCCCCCCCCCCCCCCCCCCCCCCCAAAGCGATATCACTAGTGCTAGGGATAGGGGGTGAGACACATGCAGTGTGGGTAGGGAGAGTTACTGGACAAGGGAAGACTCAAGCAGGGCAGAAAGGAGGGAGAGAGAATGGTGCAGGGCCGAGCCGACAAAGCAAAGAGGCAAGACCAGAGACATGTCCAAATAAGAGAGAGAGAGAGAGAGAGAGAGAGAGAGAGAGAGAGAGAGAGAGGGTAAGTGGGCAATGACAACTCAAACCGGGCGTGTAAAGAGCAAGTGGGTTGCCGAGCCAAGCGAAAAGAACGAACAGAGAAGTGTCCATGCAATCATGCCAAAAAGGGAATATGCCAAGTGTAACCTATGCACAAAATATTGTTGTGAGCTCAAAGATGGATTGCACGAGCTGAGGAAGCTCCTTTTTTTTTTCTTTGGGGACTTAGACCTCTATAAAAGGGGTATTTTTCACTTAACAGGGGTTGGTTCTTTTGGGGAGGGTCACATTTTGAGCATTCTTGAGAGGGCTTTTGGAAAACCGGCTGGAGCGGTGGGGAGTTCTTTTGCTTGAGAGCAATTGGAAAAGACAAAGGAAAGGCGAGAGGAGCATACAAAGCACAAGGAAACTGAATGGTGGGACAGCTTGGGGAAGAATTCTGCGGCGAGGATTGCAATTCGAAAGGCATACCAAGCGGGCATATGCAACAAGATTGTAAAAGAGCAGTCATAAATCTTACAATGTATCTGCTTTCAGCATCTCTTGAGTTTGGAAGCTTTGTTTCTTCATTGTATCAATAAATATTATTCTTATTTGCAGTCTACTCCTTTCAAACTCTCTTGAATCTTCAGTATTATGTGTATTAAACTATTAATTACATCTATCTGCACTCTGTTATCCTAGTTTGAACGCATGCTAAGCTCCTGTCTACAGCCAGAGGCCCGGTGCTTTCCCGATGAACCCTGGAGAACTGTGCACTCCGACAGCGCATTGCACTAGAAAAGTTATCTTTCAAGAATAGGTTACTAAGTAGGCCAGAGAGCTTCAACCTCAACCAGGTGCATAGTTAGTGGGGAGTAAAGGTAAGCATTGATCAAAGGCATGAAAGGCTAGAATAAGAGAAGCAAAGAAGAGGAAAGGATTACTCAGAGATAGAGGCGCTGAGCTATGTATGGGTTTATAGGTGAAAGGCCTCTTTGGAGTTTCCCTCTGCATCAATCCACCCACCACCTTTGAGCTTGGATACCTTATAGGAGAGCAAGCCAGCATTAGTACACCTAGAGATTGTTCCTCTTAGGAGGAGATGTTTCCTACTCTGTCAAATTCTTGTAAGGTGCTTCCTAATAAGCCTAGAATATCTGAAAGGATCAAATGTAAAACGTGAAGTTGTGAGAAGGCAGAAACAGTTTCTTAAGAGCTTAAAGCTTGAGATTGCTTGGTCCTTCTTATTTCTTTGGTGATACCGTTGATACCTTTGTTGTAACTAACCTTGGGTCTTGCTCCTTAGGCGTTTTTTAATAGTTTATTAGTCAGTAAGATTTTTATGGTTGATGTATAAGATGCGTAGAATAAATTCAATTGATGAATTACATGTGTAATTTATTAAAGCAATAGCTCTCGTCAGACTAATCTTAGATATGCTCGAGTTTGGCTAATGTATGTGGAGTATCAATAGAAACTGGTAATATTTATTGTAACCCGATCGGGGAGGTTGCAATAAAATAATTCTTATTGGATATGCAAGTATGTGCCTCTAATTTTCGAAGCAGCTCAAATTAACTAGAATGTGGGTAGATGCTATAATGCGTTCGAGGAGAAAAATGCTGGACCCAGCACGTGGAGGAGAGAGAGGGAGAGAGAAGAGAGAGAGCGGTGTCGTGTCTGAAGATCTTTTTGGCTTTGGGAGGAGCGAAACAGGGAGACTGCTGGCGGGTTTGAGGGCGAGCGCAAAGAGAGGGCAGGACTGCGATGGTGACCAGTGACCCCATGCAAGCAAGGATCACAGCAAGGCGCAAGACACTCTCTCTCTCTCTCTCTCACTCTCTCTCTCTCTCTCTCCGAGCACACTCATGCAGTGTGTTCTCTAGGTTGCATGCACAACAGAGGAAATACTGTAGATAGTGGTGCACGTAGGTCTGGGTTCAGTGTGCAGGGGTGCTGCGAGGGCCATCGCCAAGTTCTCTTCGGATCGCCCGGGTGCTCAGTGTCATTCGTGTGCTTGGAGGTCGTTGTTAGTCGATGTAGTACGTGTGTTGAGCAAGAATGCGATAACAAGGAGGACGATGCTCACAATGCAGAGCATGAGGTTACGCACTAGAGGGCACGGACAACAGAGAGAAGAGGGCGGGTAGGGCAGAAAGGCGGATGTTCCGCGTGCATCGCCTCCACATTGTGCTAAAATGCATTAGCCTTTTAGGATGAATAGAATCTTCAGCGTCAATTAATTAATGAAAAGCAGAATAGACCCAGTGCCTCTAATTTTCGAAGCAGCTCAAATTGAGTAAAATAGTGGGCTTGAATCTCCTCATTTTGATTTCTTGCCCACTTTGTTTATGCAAGAATGATTTAGCTATGTGCTAAAGTTTCTTGCTAATGCACATGAAATAAAAGGTCTACAATGTGTGTACTTTCGTTGTTATTAAATGTAGCATAATTAAGTGAAGTACTTGTAACTGATTTTGAGTGGGAATATTAAGTTCAAGGATTTTGGTTCTTTCCAACAATAGTTTTAAATAGTAACCATAGACATAACTTTCTACAAGCATTGTGTAAGATTCTATACATATTTTTTGGAATTATGTGATCTGGTTTTCTAGATTGTACTAGATTGCATTGTTTGATTAATGGCCTCTAGAGATCCGTGAGATCTTCTTGAACATTTTTTTACTTCGTTAGCGTAGCAGCCAAAATCTCAATGCTGCTCTCTCATTAACCCACGTGGTTGAAAATCTCTGAAAAAAACTACACCATCCAACTGTTGAGTTAATAAAATAAAAAAAGCATTCTCTCAGTAGGTTTGTCTCTGGCCACTGTTTGAGAGAGAGAGAGAGAGAGAGAGAGAGAAGGCTATGAAGCTAGTAGCATCTTTTGCTCTCAGCAGCAATTCGATCTTCTCCACAAGCAGTTTGCAGGTTCCCTGAAGCGCAGGCAGCTCTCTCGCCAGGCCGAAGTCCACCAGCTTAGCCGTCTCCAGCCTCCCTCTCCTCTGCTGCAGCAGAATGTTATCTGGCTTCACATCCAAATGCAACACTCCGTTCTCCTGGTGGCAGAACCTTAGAGCGATGACCATGGCCTTCACCACCAACGCCCCCTCATGGCACGTCATGGAAAGCCCCTGCCTCCTCCTCCCATTCATCATGTCAAGTGGCGTTTCACCTTCGCACAAATCCATCGCTACGCAGGGCCAGCTCTCATCGCCATCTGTCAGATGCACCCTACGCAGCCTCACTATCGGCATTACTACTGCGATCGCGTGAGTGGATAGGCGCCGCATGATGCGGATCTCTACCCCAGCTAGTCGAAGCTGGTGCTTGCGGTGCGTTTCATGAGCAGAAAGCTCTTTGACCAAGATCTTGCAAGCCATGATATGCTCTGCCCCGCAAGGTCACAGCTCTAACTCGCCGCCCCCTGCTGTTACTTTGATGATTCCTTCTGACTTTGAATACTTGCCCATAGCCTCCCTCGCCAAGAGATCCTATTATCTCCAGATTGGATATGGTGACCATGGACAACCTCGTACTGTCAATACTATTGTATGATGTCTCCAAGGGCGGCCATTCCTGCGCTTCTTTGGTTACAACCAAGGGAGTCCTGATCTGCATGGCCGCCAGCTCGTACTGTTACAACCACCTAATATTGGAATACTCCACGTGCAGAAGCTGCTGCAGCTATCCGACCAACATTCTTGGATTTGATTTGGTCGTGGACACGCGAACTACGGTTGTTGACTGTAATTGGTGGTATATTGGCAGCGATCGGAGCAGTATTAGACAACTGCTTGTCAGAGCCTGGCTTATTCACCTTCCGATTCCAGCGGGTCATTATAGCTAGGCCTTGGTCAGTAGTGATCAAATTACTTACTGGAGATGATAGTGCAGAGACATATCTAATGATGATGGCAAGCTTATCTAATGTATCTGATACAGGTGCTACTCACTGCTAGCGACATTGACAATGATGCACGCTAATTAGCAGCAGCCACATGATCATCTCGCCCAGCGCAGTACTAAGCTGGCCGACAGGCTAGTTGGGAAAGGAGGCTGTTGAGATTAGGACCTTCGGGATATATGAGCAATAAAATAACTAGAGGGCCTGATCGAAGATACCTCAACTGCATCTAGTAGTCCCTCGATCCATCATCCCTTTAGTTTTCATACCTTTGCCTACAACTTGCCGATGTGCTAATTGTTGCTACGACCAGCTATGATTTTGTAATGTCCTATTAACCTTGCCGATATTGCTAAGAGTATCATTGACAGTACTCACGACCAAGTTATTGCAACATTATGTCCTCATGAAATAACATAAGATGCCACAAATGTTAAATCAAAATTTTCAAAGCTTAACATTAAATCAAATAGAGCACCCAAACAACCTGATATTGTGAGACCTCTTAGGAAATCACCAAAGCATGAGACTTCTAAAGTATACAGCAGGTGGTTGAGCTTTTTTCATGCTTTTTCTTTTTCCGTTAAGAATGGGTAGGCCAATTCCAACTGACCTAATTGAGCAGCAAATAGAATTTGAGACTGCAATGTATAAGTTGCAATTCTGCCTTTACCCAAATTTTCAAGAGCAGTTGCTCAGACACTACATGCATAAATGGAGTGAGTTCATTCCATGGCTAGTTCAACCACCTACCCCATGGCATCCACATTACATCACTTGGAATACACTCGGTCGACAAATCACCACATCGACATCGCCGTACTGGCTAGTTGCTCCACAAAACACCATTATATGTTGTTCGTACAGATTGCGGATGTGCTCGCCTACTCGAGACTATAGAAATAAATTACTCTAATGTGGTCCCCAACCACCTTCAGTCAACTAAACAATTCATTTCACGCTACTTTCTTAACAACCAGCTAACCACACGTGCAACTTTGAAGAGCATCTTACTGATATAGCCCTTTGTTCCTACATCAAAAACTCCCATTGATATGTGTAGTTACCTTGTCCTCCTCCTCTTCTCCACAAAATTTTTGTCCATTGCATAGTAAAGCAGTCATTGCCTGCTACATTTCAAGGTCTTCCCAACTCTCTCTTGCTTAGTTCCATTCTTAATTCATCAACATTTTTTTTCATACTCTCTACATCAAATCGTTTCAGTGACTTATACTCACTTAGGGTAACAAGATTTGTGGAGAACAAATAATAAGCGCTCTCTCTCTCTCTCTCTCTCTCTCTCTCTCTCACACACACACACACACACACACACAGCTTTCATTTCTACGTTCTTCTTTACAGATGTATACACTTGTTCAGTGCTTCCATGAGAACAAAATAGTAAATACAATCTTGTATGTATGAGTGACTTCTACTCACTTAGGGTAGAAACATTCTGGAAAACAAATAATAAGCGCACGCACGTGCTCTCTCTCTCTCTCTCTCTCTCTCTCTCTCTCTCTCTCTCTCTCTACCCTTTCACTTCTATGTTCTTGTTTACTGATGTATACTCTTGTTCACTGCTTCGATGAGAAGAAAATACTAATTACAATAGTGCCCTTGCAGTCTGCAGGCTAACAAAGCACTCTAGTTCTTTCTATTATTCGTTTAAATAGAGTAGACTTACTATCCTTTTATTGATGTTTACGTGGCATATAGAAGAGGTCTATCTTTTAAAAAAAACCATAAACGCGAGGAAATTATATTAAGAAAGACCAGGAATTACATCAGGAGGTAACCACGCCAACCTCGAGATCTTTAGAGCAGCTAGCCCGCCATAACATTTAATGTATATTGTTGGATTAGCTTTGGGTATGCTAGGATCTACCCAAAGTCTCTGGAGTAATGATAGCATTAGTGTTTTTATTATAACTTGATGACTAGGTTGGAGAGGTTGAGTTGAAACAGTCCTGATCATATATACTCAAAGTGATGGGAAAGTATATACATACATATTACTTACGTACATATGCTCTCTCTCTCTCTCTCTCTCTCTCTCTCTCTCTCTCAAAGTGATGAGAAAGTATATACATATGCGTGTGTGTGTGCATGTGCACGTGCGCACACACGCACACACACCTATGAATGTCTATAAATGGTTTTCTTTTTTCCCAAAGACAAATTCTCGCAAACATGTTTTTACCTTAAAAGTTTTATTGAAGCAAGACATAACGTTATGCAAGCGTTTTTAGTCTTAAGTTTTTGCTCATGTATGATAATATGCTACATTGTTTTGAGTGTGAAAATTAAGGGGTTTTGGTTTTGGCCAATACTTACAGGAATGTTAGTGGACACCCCACTTAATATACTGAGTCATCTGTATCTTCTATATCTATCTATCTATCTATATC
The DNA here is from genome assembly GCF_014529385.1 of Adiantum capillus-veneris. Taxonomy (NCBI): domain Eukaryota; kingdom Viridiplantae; phylum Streptophyta; class Polypodiopsida; order Polypodiales; family Pteridaceae; genus Adiantum; species Adiantum capillus-veneris. The sequence continues at coordinate 107,522,399 of NC_140939.1, forward strand.
TATATATATGCTATCTATAAAGGGGGAGGGAATTCCGGCTCCCCCCCCTTGCCACATGTCAAGCGCACGATGATCCGGCTCACTCTCAGGAAATAGTGAGTGTGCTCTGCAACTTGAGGGCAGGCTGAGGCGAAAGAGCCAGGTTGAGCCGTCGCTGATGTCACCGCCCTTGGGGCTCTGAGAAGATAGGAGAGAGAGAGAGAGAGAGAGAGAGAGAGAGAGAGAGAGAGAGAGAGAGAGGCGTTCGGGCATCCAAACTGAGGCGAAAGACTAGCCAGGCTGAACCGCCGTTGAGGTCATGAATGCAGAGAGAAATGAGGGACGCGCGCGCTAGAGAGAGAGAGAGAGTGAGAGAGACCCCACGTCAATGTTCAGGCAAAAATCATTTTTCCAAACACACAAATTCCTTTCTTTAAATTGCCAAGAGGAAATTTCTTAAGCAGTGGTTTATTTTTTGGATTTTTACACTATTTTTTGCTATTTTGGAGCGGAATTTCTCCTTTTCCCCTTGCCCTCAACCGGCTTTTTTGAAATTGAAAACGGACGTACGATGTTAAGCTGACACATTGTTCCGAACACTGCCCCACGTCCATTGCATGAAGGACGGGGTTTTCGAGGCCCGGGCGCATTGGATGCTAGAACTGGAGGGGAGGGCTCAATTAAAGAGGAAGCAAGAGGAGAAGTGGAAGATTGCTCGGAACCAGTAGTTGAGGAGAGCAAGGGAGCTCCGGAGCAAGGGAGGACGCCAACATTTGCGAAAAATCTATACTAAGGATAATGGGGGAGGGAATTCAAGCTCCCCCCCCCCCCCCCCCCCCCTACATAATCAGGCCACTGTGCCCTACAGCGTGCGAACGAGAGCGGGCCGGTGAGAGGCTCAGGCCTTGAGTGTGAACCAAAGACAGAGAATTCCGGCTCCCCCCCTGCCACATGGCGTTAATTTCCTTGCTCAGGCCAGTGTGCCCTACAACGTGCGAACGAGAGCAGGCCGGTGAGAGGCGCAGGCCTTGAGTGCGAACCAAAGACAAAGAATTCCGGCTCCCCCCCTGCCACATGGCGTTAATTCCTTGCTCAGGCCAGTGTGCCCTGCAGCGTGCGAACGAGACCGGGCCAATGACAGGCTCAGGCCTTGAATGCGAACCACAGAGAGAGAGAGAGAGAGAGAGAGAGAGAGAGAGAGAGAGAGAGAGAGAGAGAGAGAGAGAGAGAGAGAGAGAGAGAGAGAGAGAGAGAGAGAGAGAGAGAGAGAGAGAGAGAGAACGCAAAGAGAGAGAATGTGTGCGAACACTGAGAGCCAGCTAGAAGGTTAGTAGAAGGGGTTCCGGCCATTCTCCCTATCTCTCTCCCCCCCCTACATAATCAAACCAATGTGCCCTGTAGCATGCGAACGAGAGCGTCGTGAACGAGAGCGGGCCGGTGATAGGCTCAGGCCTTGAGTGCGAACTAGAGACAGAGAATTCCGGCTCCCCCCTATCACATGGCGTTATTTCCTTGCTCAAGCCAGTGTGCCCTGCAACATGCGAACGAGAGTGGGCCGGTGACAGGCTCAGGCCTTGAGTGCGAACCAGAGAGAGAGAGAGAGAGAGAGAGAGAGAGAGAGAGAGAGAGAGAGAGAGAGAGAGAGAGAGAGAGAGAGAGAGAGAGAGATAGATAGATTTTAGATAGATAGATTTTATTATCGTCCTCGGAGGTCAAATATGACCTATGGGACCAAAGTTACATGTGATGTAGTATGTGTACGGCTGATGAGTGACTCTCGATGCTCCAAAATTGTAGTGATGAGAGTCGCAATGGAGAGCCCACACTTTGGCTGGGAGAGGAAAGTGTGTAGGTCTAAGTTATGGCTGAAAATGTGAGAGAAGCAAGTTCGGATGTGATCAAAAGCTAAGCACTCTAGTAGTGTGTGGTACTCAGACTCTCGAACTTGCAGTGAGCATAATGTGCACAATCGATTTGACTCTTCTCCATTGCCCCAACGCCCTATCTCGCATCGAAGGAAATGGGAGCTAAGCCGAATTGCTGCGATAGTGCGTATCGCAGACAAGGGAATAGGCTCAAGCATGTAAGTGTGAGTACGGTTTCCTCTCTCAGCGAAGAACATGGTTTTGTAGTTGGGGGCAATATAGGTGGTGTAATGTATGAAGCGTGACCCACCGGATTTCTCCCAAGCCGTAATACATTGGCGTTGTAGAAAAGCTTCATTCACTTGAGAGTCAATTGAAGCATCATGTAGCAAGTGTAATGCATCCCATCTCCCAAACCACTTCTTTATGTCTTGCATCCATCCCGTGCTCAAGATCTTGCTTTTCTGCGTCTTTTGAACTTTTTTGCTTGCTTCCCATGCAATTGTAGGAAGTCGATGTGAGGGGTTTTGACGCATCTTTATCATGTACTCCACAACCCTTTCCATGCCCATAACCTCAATTGGAAGAGATCCCGACTCAAGAAGTAGGAGCATATATGGTGTTTGTGTCTTAACTTGGAGAAAGTTTGTAAGAAAACGCTTTTGGACATTCTCAAACTCTTTCCAAGTAGACTTTGAGATGCTCCCACCCCACACTTCAACTCCATAAAGAAGAACCGGTGTCACCAATGCATCAAAAAGATACTTCTTGAGAACCCAACACTTGATGTTTCCCGCATTACACATGTTCTCAAATGCATAATATGCTCTCTTTCCCGCTTCCAAACGACGCATAGCACATTCATGCCACTTGTGATTGGATGGAACCTCAAGGCCAAGGTACTTAAAGCTCTCAACAACTTCAAGTGTCTCGTTGTTGTACACAATGCATGGCTTCTCCTTATGGTTGGTTTTCACAAGCATAACCTTTGTTTTGGATTCATTTAGAATCAGCCCACTATGCAAGCAAAAGTTCTCAAGGACAACCATAAGCTTTTGTGCATCTTCTAAAGTGTGTGCTAGAAGCACTACATCATCCGCATACAACAAAAGCATGATTACCGCATTGCAAATAGTGACCTCTTCAATGCCTTCTTCTTGCATAAAGTCAAGTACCATTTGTTCCAATTCATCGATGCATAGACCAAAGAGAGTTGGTGACAATGGACATCCTTGTTTAACCCCAATAGTGCTTACAAAAATTTCTGAAATTTCTCTTCCCATGCGCAATTGACAAATCACCTTCTCATAGACTCGAGAAACCACAAGCATAAACTCACTTGGCACTTGGAGTTCTTCCATCCTTCTCCACAAATTGTTACGTGGAATCATATCAAAGGCTTTCTTAAAGTCCACAAAACAACAATACAATCGCTTGCCTTTCAACCGACTTTCCTCCATGAGAACACGAAGAGTGACAAGATGATCAATGGTGCTATGGCATCGACGAAAACCCGCTTGTCCCTTTGCACGCTTGTCATTCTCTTCAGCCCAATCACTCAATTTCATCTCCATTATGCACCCAAATAACTTTGCCATAAGAGACCCAATCATTATAGTCTGGTAGTTGCTTACATTCTTTACATCCCCTCCTTTATGCAAAGGCTTAACCCAATTAGTACTCCAATCATAAGGCATACCATGTTGAAGTGCAAGGTTGAACATATCACACATCTACTCATGGGTAAAATCTCCCGTCCATTTGATCATCTCCGGCTTGATACCTTGAAGATCTCCCGCTTTGCGAGTGGCCAACTTTTCAAGCCCACCGCATACATCCTCAATAGTAAAAAAAGACGGCATACGTGGGAGTGAACCATAAAATGGAATTTTTTCAGTATTTTCTTGCTCATATAATTGCCTACAATGTGTGTACATATCCACTAGACTCAAGTTACCAAAATTCTCAACCCGCTTGCCTCTCAAGTTTCTCCAAAATCTTCCACATGCATGTGCCTTTTCTTGGACTTGAAATTCTTGTTGCTTTACTTCCCATCTTCTTCTCTTCTTTTGAATCAATGCCTTGTATGTATGCAAATGACTTTGATGGTTGTCTTTGTCCATAGTTGCATCAAGCTTTATCAAGGACTTTCGAGCATCTTGACATTCTTTATCAAACCACCTTTTGCGTGATCTATCTTTGTTGATACCATGGAGATGCTTTATGGCAAAGCATTCTTCCGCACAAGAACAAATAGCTTTCTTGAAAGCTTCCCATTTAGTTTTCAATGGTGCATCACATTGAAGCTTTGTCATCCATAATTTTTGCTCAACCATTTCAATGTACATTGGTGCCCGTTTGAAATCCATACATAGTGATAACTTCTCTTTCCTTTGGCTGAGATTATCATGCTTAGTTGCTTCTCCACATGAAAGGTCAATACATAAGGTGCGATGGTCGGATTCCGGGGTCCATTGACCAAACATAAAACTCTTTATGCGATACATGATGGCTTCAGAGAGTAGCATATAGTCAATCACACTATCCCCATTATGTCTTCTACATGTAAATCCATTGGTTCCACTCCACAAAGATACACCATTGGCAATGAGCATACACGTGCTATTACACATGTGTAAAAGTAACTTTCCATAGTGATCCGGCTCTTTCTCATCCATTGAAGTACGATCATACAAGTGAACTTCCTCCAACTCCCTTGAAATGTATGGCATATCAAATTGTTGAGTATCATGTTGCAATGTTTTTGTGCGAGCATTCATATCCCCAAATACAATAACATCACCTTCACCTTTGAAATAAGCAATGTCCTCTTCCAAATCAGAAAATGGTTGATCTCTATCCATGCAAGCATAAAAAGGAGAATCATGATGAGGAATGTAGCAACCGGCTACAAAAATGGGTGCTCTTTTTGGTGTCATAATTTTCAGCCATACATAACGTTTGTACTTGTCATCTTTCACAATTGATACAAAATCTTCCAATCCTTTCTTAACCATACATGCTAACCCTCCTTGTCCGCTTCGTTGCTTGAGATTCTTTGACCACATCAATGAATGTACATTGTAATCCTCCAAGCCGTTAATTCTTTGTGTATCATGCTCCCAAGTTTCAACAAGAAGTACAACATCGGCTTTGCTTGTTAGTTCATCAATGCCAACCCCCGCATTCCATGGGTATCCATTACAATTCCAAAAGCATATTTTCAATTGTAACTCGGTCTCATAGGTCACGCATCCCTATTTGCTTGAGAGACTTGCCTCCTCCTTGGGCACATTTTCTTCATGAGAGATTTCCTTGTTTTTATTATTCTTTTCCTCATATGCCTTGCGACACATATTTTGTTGCTTAATAGTGCGATCTTCACATACAAAACATTTTGTATTCCTCAAATAGATCCAACTATTATCAAGGATAATCTTTCGCTTAGTCTCATCTGGCATGGTGCATACAATTGGCCGTTCTCCCGAGTGAGGAGCTCCTTGCTTCCCCACTCTATGTGCTCCATAGACCATAACTCCGGACATGCCAAAGTGGGTTTTGAAGAAATCTTCAATAACAATGGCAAGAGAAGGAGGTGTCTTTAACTTCTCTTCGGGAATTCCACGAATAACAATGTTCTTGGAACGCCGCTCCCGTTCCTTTAACTCCTCCACATCTACATTCTCAACATTCTTTGTTTGAACCATAGCTTGCATGAGTGAGGAATTAGAAACCACATTGCTACCACATACATCAGCCCAAGACTTGTTTGTGCATACATTTTTCATGTCGCATACATCCCGACTCATAGTGTCAAATTTCTCCTCTTTCAATACATGGTCATGCTCCACTTTGCTCATCCGCTCCTTCAAAGCATTCAAGTCCACAAGAGAGCGTTTATATTCCTTGACTTCCTCTTCAAGTTGCATCAAACGTGTTGTTTGCATCTCAAGTGTCCTCTTGAGATTCTCATTCTCAACCACAAGTACCCTTAGTGTGCCATTCTCCATTGCAAGTGCTCGTAAGTCTTCGCCTTGTTTGTTTACGATCTCTTGCAATGATACCAAGTACGCCATGATCATGGTTTCCGATGTCGTTGGTTGGGTGGTTGTGTTGCTATCTCCACACTTAGGAGATTTTGGATCATTTTCCACAATGGTTGTGGACCTTGTTGAAGAAGAAGAACCCTTGCGAGTGCCGGAAGACATTGTATGTAAAATAGGAGATGAGAATCAATTTTGTTGAACCTGTTCACTTCGGAAATGCTCCTACAGAAACGCCTTCCATAACTCTGAAAATTTTTGTCTTTACATCAATGCGTAGAGGACTCCGTGCTCTTCGATTGAAGCTATAGATCACCCAAATCGGAGTTCGGATGAAGAAGTTATGATCAAAAGAGTGGACTGCTGTCTACTAGGTCAAAAAACGGTTGCACTGAGAGAGAGAGAGAGAGAGAGGAGAGAGAGAGAGAGAGAGAGAGAGAGAGAGAGGACTCGCAATGCTCGAAAAAAAAAAAACGGCTGCACTAAAAGAGAGAGAGAGAGAGAGAGAGAGAGAGAGCGTGTGAACGCAAAGAGAGAGAATGTGTGCGAACACCGAGAGCCAGCGAGATGGTTAGTAGAATGGGTTCCGGCCATTCTCGCTATCTCTCTCCTTGGCTTCTGTGTACAAGCCTCAAGGTGCGTGGTGCGTAAAGGTACTCTGGCTGCCAAGTTTCTAACACTCAGAGAGAGAGAGAGAGAGAGAGAGAGAGAGAGAGAGAGAGAGAGAGAGAGAGAGAGAGAGAGAGAGAGAGAGAGAGAGAGAGAGACGTGCTCACACTACTCAGAGTCCAAGACGGCAAGACCCCAATGGCTCCCCATAGGTTAGGGAGCCCGACCCGCCCTCTATTATCTTCTGTAGTAATCACGAGTTTGAAATCTCCCTCTCTTTTGTGGCCGACCACTCTTCTTTCTAACCAGCACATGTGAGATCGAGGGGGGAGAATGGGATCAAGAGAGGGTTGAATGTGCGTGGCATAGATAGCAAAAAGAAGGCAAGGATTGCAATTCAACAAGTCCTCGACTCCGCAATGTTGTCTCATAGAGTGCATTGATTGCAGAATGGGCAATATGAGTGCGATGCACTTTCTAGAGTGCGATAGGTCCTCTACGAGGTTCCTGTTCGAAATGTTGTCTCATGGAGTGAATTGTTTGCAGAATATGTCCAACATGGTCAAGGTTAGAAAGTGCGCTATTTCAACTGACGTAGAGAGAGGGCATCTCTCCAAATGCAATCACGTGCTCTTGCACCTTGAAGGCATGCGGCATTACACAAGATGCTCAGATTCACAGTGCCAATCTTTCTTTTGTGAGCTCAATTAAAGTTGTACTAAGAAGAAGGATTTGTAACAATGAAGTAGGATACATGTTGATACTTGTTATAGTCAGCTATTCGAAAAGAACACATACTTGGGCAACATGTTAGTCAGTATGTATGTCAAGTGCGGTGTACTTCTCAAAGTGCAACATGCCCATCTTATCTCCAATAGGGTGGTCGGGATCAAGAAGTTCTGGGCTTTTTTCAACAGAGGCAAAGAGAGGACGGTGCACTTCTCAAAGTTCAAAAGGTCTTTGACAAGCTTCTTTTCCATAATGTTGTCTCATAGAGTGCATCGATTGCAGGATAAGAAATATGTACGTCAAGTGCAGTACACTTCTTAGAGCACGATAGGTCCTCGACGAGGTTCCTATTCAAAATGTTGTCTCATGGAGTGAATTGATTTCAACAGGGTCAAGGTAAGGAAGTGGGATGTTTTCAGCTGTTTTTAGTGGATGTAGTCACCTTCGCTAGCATTGGAATTACAAAAGATGCTAAAAGAATCCTAATGATACTGTTAGTCAAGGTCTCTTGAAAAAAGACGTGCTTTGGGCGACATGTATGAAAATAGTGGTGTACTCTTGCACCTTGAAGGCATGTGGTATTACACAAGATGCTCAGATAGGGAAAAGAAATCACAATGATATTGTTAGTCAAGAAAACACAATGCTTGGCACTACCTTGATTGACATGTACGCCAAATGTGGTGCACTTCATAAAGCACAAAAAGTTCTTCCTGTCTGGGATGTCATCTCTTAAAATGCACTAATTGTGCAGGAAATGGGTAGGGTCAAGAAGCTCTGGGATGTTTTCGGTGGATGCCTCACTTGAAACTGTGCGAATAATAAGGATTTGTAACAAGGCAGTAGAATACATGCTGAAATTCTTCATAGTGAGTTGCTTTTAAAGAACTTATGCTTGGGCAACACATTCGTCAGTATGTATATCAAATGCAAACCTTTCTTTTGTGAGCTCACTCAAAGTTGTGCTAAGGAGAAGGATTTGTAATAAGGAAGTAGGATACATGTTGATATTTGTTTTAGTGACTTACTCAAAACGAACACATACTTGGGCAACACGTTAGTCAGTATGATACTGTTAGTCAGGGGTTCTTGAAAAAAGACGTGCTTGAGAATGGCCTGGTTGACATGTATGCAAAAAATGGTGTGATTAGAAGCCTTACGTCCAGAATGTCGTCTTTGAATTGCATTGATTGCGGCATAAGCATAAGAGGGCAAGGTGAGGAAGCTTTGGGTTGTCTTCAGCGTATATGAAGCGAGGGCATCCCTCTAGATGTAATCACCTATGCTTGAGAACTCCCTATCTAGGAGCATCGCCCCTTGGAACGCATTGATTGCAGCATATGCTCAAGAGGGGTATGGTGAGGACCCTCTGATGCAGCTTCCACCGATGTCTTGATGACCCTCGTAGTTCTGGGCGTCTAGATCTCGCAAGCCCAGTGGCCCCGTGAGTCAGTGTACCTTTGGTACATGTGGACTCTGAAGTCTGATGTGATGCCTACTCTTCTGAATGCCCCGTATGTGGTCTAAAGAAATCAATGATCTCTCTCTATGAGTGTCTCCTACTGTCTGGTCTCCTTGAGAGGCTCTCCCTATGTCTACTCAGCTCCAATAAAAATAGTCCAAGTCTAATCCCGGTATCTCATAACTTTGGCCAATGGTCCAAAACCCTCTCTAAATAGGCAGTGGACGCAAAGGGTTTGAGGATAAGAGGGGCCATTGTTTTAAAATGGGCCATTAGCACATTTTCCCTCAAATGGTCAATAAATTTAAAACAATGGCCTCTCTTGTCAAGATAGGTTAAGTTTTATTTCAAGAAATTTAACCTCATGCACTACTTTGTGAGGTAGAAGGTCCACATGAGTGTCGGAATCTTCTACTTACACCTTGTGCTTGGACCTTGGTTATGAGCGGACATGAGTACGTATGTGCATACATGATCTTGTTGTGAGGACATTGATTATTTGCTACAAACATTTGAGGATTTCAAGTTGCTCTGATTTTCTAGATTCAGTTGTTTGATCTAAGACTACTAGTCATCTCTATATCTATCCCCCCCCCCCCCCCCCCCCCCCCCTCCCCTTTTTTTTAAGAGAACAGTAAAAGAAAGAACATGGAGCCCACAGATAAGGGGTGGGCTAGCCCTGACAAAGAAGATTACAGCAAGGCGCGCAGGGCATCTCTCATCTTCAGCCTATTGGCACTGAAGTACAGAGGGACCTTAGAGATCTCCACTGTGTTCAATGGATACTTCTTTGGATGGCGTAGCTTGGAACATGAGCCTCAACAACATCCTTAATTTCATTACAAAGGGATACAAAGGTTTTTAACAGATCTGTCCATAATATGGACCAATGAAAACTTTGGGTAGTGTTTAATACAGCCTTGAGTCTGAAAATCCAAAATTGCCATAGGATTGCTCCTTTCCACATATTCCATAGGGGAGTACCCCACCCTCTAACAGTACCCAAGAGAAGGTCTTTGACTTCAAGACTTTGGGGGTTGAGCTGTTATGTTCTGCAAGACCTTGATAACAGAGAGATTATTTTTACAACTGTAGAAAAGGTGGAGGATGTTCTCTAATTCTCTCTTACATCTTTTGCATAAACCATCCCCTATTCCAAACTTCCTAGCTTTATCTCCACACCATACACCCTGATGGATGATTAGCCATAGGGGAACACTGTGCTTGTGGGCTACTTGGTAGATCCAGATACATTAAAACATATAAGTCCATTGTTTGACACTCCAGCTGACCTTTGATTTTGACATGAGTTTCTTCTTTAGCTACTCTTCCACATTGCCTTTGTGCTTGAATCCATTGTAGACTTCCTTAGCCAATTTTTCTATGGGGCCAGAAGACTTGCTTCTCCTTGCTAGGAGGTAGTGCTTTGATAATATAGTTTGAGCTCGCTGATGGCACCATTCAGCATCCTGCTGGGAGATCCCATCTATCTCCGTCTCTTCTATCTATCTATCTATTAAAATGACAAACTGGATCAAGCCAAGTGTCATTACTACATGAAATTCAGTGTCATGATTTGATGAAAACCTATTTTACTAGACATTTATATAAAAATAAGTGATAGATCCTATTGACTTCTACTACTCGCTCTCCTTTTATTTTATTCATTACTTCTTAAGATGCTCTCTGAGATTCCTTCTGTCCTCTCAAGTGAATTCTTCACTACCTTTACCGAAAGTGCTTTCCCAGTTTCGAGCCCACACCGATCTAACAAATACCTTACTACAATTCACGTAACCCCTTCAGCACCCAGCTGACTTGCTCCAGAGGACTTGTCGTATAAGAAAACAAAGAAACAATTTTTCTTTCGCATCTGCTCGTCAGCTTCGCGTGCTGCATCCTCATGCGCTCCTCTCGTCTCTCCTCTGCATGCTGCAATCAGGATACCCTCCCTTCTGCGCTGCAGCCTACAATCGGGACCTTCACGGCGCCACTTGCCTCTGCGCATCTGACAAGATTCGGTACGATTTTTTTTTCGAAAAGTGTATCACCTACTGAGTGCGTTTCAATTTGCAAACAAGGTGAGGAGTCACGATGGCCTGCAGAGATGATTAGTAAATTTTTGTGAAACAAAACACTCCTCAGAAAATAAATATTTTCTTAGGTAAGGATTGATGCTTCCTGCAAAGGTTACCTTCTATAACATAGGGTTTTTAACCAAGGGCAGGATATTGAATGGTGCAATGATTAGATTAGCTTTTAGGTAGAATGATAAAGATTAAATTATTTCATTGCCTAAGGAAGGTTCATGTACAGATAATTGTCAAGCTGGAAGAATGTAATTAGATGTGCAATTAAGTTGGATACCTATGGTCTCTTTGAGTCCAAAGCTCATGCAACTAAGCTTTAGAATATAACCAAATTACACGTTTATAATTTCTAGCAAATAATTGGCTGAAAAGTATGGTCAAGGTATTCTATCTTGTGACTGTTTAAAGATTAATAGATCCCTCTCGATGCAGCTGAGAGTATGCTTGCTTCAAAGGCAGCTAACCCTAAACATGAAAATTAAAATGTGGAATTTAGATGTGAGAGAGAGGGCTTCAAAGATTG
>NC_140939.1:107538698-107598698 GCF_014529385.1 Adiantum capillus-veneris
CTAGTAGAAACCTACTGTACTTGCAGCTGGTTGCCATCAACGAAGGACAACGATGAAATGCTCGGATCCCATTGGATCCAATTGGATACATTCACACTCTGGCATCAAAGCTGAGACCACATGTTGGCTCAATAACATCTCAATTTTTTTTTACAAACCTACTGATTGCTGTGGAGTTCCTTTGGTTCATGTCCGGCCGACCACTTGCTTGACAACACCAGGTATTACTCTTACCCAAAGGATTGTCCTCAAAATTCAATCGTCGAGAGGTTACTTTCACCATGCTGCCAATGCCAAAGGTTGCCAGGTTGTCTTGAAGTCCTGTCCGTGGTCCCCATTCTTTGTCATGGAATGGTTTCGAAAGTACTCATTCTACTACCACATCCCACTGCACTCGAAAACCTTTCGACAATGCTACATTCCGTCTTGTATATCCCATATACCAAGGCAGTGGACACGTGACCAATGTCCACAAACACGACATTGATTGGGTCATTCTTTGGTAAATCAGCCTTGTACATTCCATATGCTAAGGCAGTGGGGTTGTGGGCTCATGCATCAAGTGAAGAGGACAGAGTCCAAGAATGGCAGTAGCATCCAAGACAGCATGACGTTGGATCTCCTTAAAGAAGATAGGGATTCCAATGACACAATCTGTAACATGTGTTTGAAGGTTCTTTTCAGCACTCCCTTTGAGGCTAGACTATTAATACCATACGAAGAACCTCTGCTGAAGAAAAAGACCTAGCCTCGCGTAGGTATTGGACATGAGGAAGGGGGGACCCATTTGGACCTTCTGTAATAGAAAAGGGAAGGTTTCTGATGTCTTGGTGAACTTCTGGATCGCGATAGAGATGAACAATCGAGCGCTTAATCTGCGCTATGGTGTTCTTGGGGTTCATTGTAAAAGATGCAGAAGCTGCGATACCACTAAAACACTGCTTCTCATTGAAGGCGACAAGAGCAGGAGTCTCCCTGTTGGACTCATCAGTCCGGAGCACATCGAATCCATGCTGCCTAAGGTCGATTCCACCACACTCATGGTTAGGGAGCTACTAAGTATCCATGTACCTGCGCTACTTGCAGCCCTTAGGCCAGCCAAGGACTATGCATTCAACGAGAGGCATCATTGAACGTGACATCACAACTCTTCTTACATCGCCCCATGGTGAGTGTGGTCCCCTGTGTTCAATAAAGTCTGCAGTACACCCCTTGAGCAGAGAGATACATTGGGGTGGAAACAAATCTGACGCAATAGGAGTTCTGATGATTAGCCGGAATTTCCTTCCTCTCCCTTGTGGCAATGGAGCCCTCCATTGCCTTGCTGATGATCGAGTAGCCCTTCAAGATGCAATTGTAGGTGATTGCATTTGGAGAGATGCCCTTGCTTCCCATCTACTAGAAACATCCCTACCCCTCTTACATGTACCCTACAATCAAGTCATTCGAAGAGACTATATTTCGCCCCCAAAGTTTCTCAAGAACTTTTTGTCGTTCCTGGCCCTACCTCTATGGGGATATCCCACAATCAGTGGGCTTGAAGAGAGCATGACGTTTTTGTCCTCCAGCAGCCCGATTTCAGTGTTTCATATAGTACGTAGTGCCTTCAAGATGCAATTGTAGGTGATTGCATGTGGAGAGATTCCCTTGCTTCCCTTGTAGGTGATTGCATGTGGAGACATATCCCGCAATTAGTGCGTTCAAGGAGACAGAATTCCGAACTAGAAGCTTCTTGAGCACTTTTCGGGTTTTCTGGCCCGACCTCTATTGGGCATATCTCACAATCAGTGGGTTCAAAGAGAACACGATGATTTTTCTTTCCGCCAAGCCCATTCCAGCATTCCACGTAGTGCCACATGCCTTCAATATGCAATTGTCGGTGACTGCATCTGGAGAGATGCCCTTACTTCCTATCTGATGAAAACAACCCTACCCCTTTTAGACATATACCTCAACCAGTTCGTTCAAAGAGATGACATTTCGGACTGGAAGCTTCTTAAGCACTTTCTGTGCTTCCTAGCCCTACCTCTATTGGGCATATCCCACAATCAGTGGGTTCGAAGAGATGACATTCAAGCCAGGATGCTCCGTAAGCTGTGGGGCAGAATGCGGAGCTGGCAATGTTGCAACTCACTCTGGCATCATTGAACGTGACGTCACGGCTCTTCTTGCATCGCCCCATGGTGAGTGTGGTCCCTTGTGTCCAGTAAAGTCTGCAGTAGACCTCCCCTGTAGCAGAGAGATGCATTGGGGTGGAAAGAGATCTGATGCAATAAGAGTTATGAGGATTAGCTGGAATTTCTCTCCTCTCCCTTGCGGCAATGGAGCCCTCCATTTCCCTGCTGATGATGGAGCAGCCCTTCAAGATGCAATTGTAGGTGATTGCATCTGGAGAGATGCCCTTGATTCCCATCTACTAGAAACATCCATGCCCCTCTTACACGTATCCTGCAATCAATTCATTCTAAGAGACGATATTCCGGACCGAAAGTTTCTCAAGCACGTGCTTCCTGGCCCTGCCTCTATTGGGCATATCCCACAATCAGTGGGCTTGAATAGAGCAGGATGTTTTTTTCCTCCAGCAACCCGATTTCATCATTTCACATAATACGTAGTGCCTTCAAGATGCAATCGTAGGTGATTGCATCTGGACAGACTCCCTTGCTTCCCGTATGTTGAAAACAGCCCTACCCCTTTTAGACATATCCCGCAATTAGTGCGTTCGAGGAGACGGCATTCCGAACACGACGAGCAATCAGTGGGTTCAAAGAGAACATGACGATTTTTCTTCTCGCCAGCCCCATTCCAGCATTTCACGTAGTGCCACATGCCTTCAATATGCAATTGTAGGTGACTGCATCTAGAGAGATGCCCTTACTTCCCACCTACAGAAAACAACCCTACCCCTTTTAGACATATACCGCAACCAGTTCGTTCGAAGAGACGACATTTCGGACTGGAAGATTCTCAAGCACTTTTTGTGCTTCCTAGCCCTACCTCTATTGGGCATATCCCACAATCAGTGGGTTCGAAGAAATGACATTCAAGCCAGGATGCTCCGTAAGCACTGCTTGTTCTTTCTAAAGTGCACCTCATTTGGCACGCACCAAAGCAATGCCAAGCACATTGTTTTTTTTAAACCAGTCCCTCTCTCTCTATCTCAATCTCTCAATGCAAGTGTAGGTGATTGCATCTAAAGAAACGCCGCGTGAAACCAATGCAGAGCTTTCTGGGCTTACCCGTGCTGAGCATATCTTGGAATCGGTGCGTTCAAAGAGACCACTCTTTCAGGAGGGGGAGATGTCACAAATGCTTGTTCTCAATATGCGAAAATATACGACCACATAGCTGGCACTGAATTCCATTTCTTAAGCATGATGCCCATATATCTGACATTTGAGATGGCTAAGATCGCTTCGCTCCCCCCAAAGGACTAATTCACCAGGACCTCGTTGGTCGGTCGGTCGGGCACGTCTCCTAAAAAGCTAAGAGGCGGTTGAGTTGAGTACCAGCTAGGCTTCCCAAATGACAAATTTCCAGCTTTTGTCCCCGTGACAAGCAACTGTTGCAACCCAATTTCTGGCCAATTCCGACCAGACCGCGCCCACCAGGTTTGCTTTGTCGATGGCTGGCTATTCCCACTATTAACACGACGAGATGTTGATGTCGAGATCGAATGTCTGCTACGAACCAGCTTCCGATGTGAGCCACTATGATGGTATAGAGAATACAGATATGATGCCAGTTCTTATGTAGAGCAAACCTTATGCTGATCTGAGGTGAACCAGATATCTTCTATAGAGAAAATGCTGGTTTGTAGCGAACCAGAATTAATTGCTGATTTTCTTCTGCCTTGCCCTCCGTAGAGGCTGACTTTGGACATGTACCGGCCAGATGCTTCTGAGCATGTGCATGTAACCGGCCTCTACAACGTAGAGGGCGGTACTATTTCAATTACCTGTTAACTTCGCACAGACCACTGTGAAGAAAAGAGAACAAAGTTGCATCCAGCGATCAGAATCTTCGCGCACAGAGACCGACACCCTCTAGGCCCTTTCGGTATTTCTTTATTCAATTGAAAGTAGACGATCCGAACACTTAGTCCAAACTCTCTCAAAGCTGTCAAACCTGGCGAGGGCTGAAAACGCATGTTCCAGACATGACCTTGGCATCTCAACGACGCAAAAAACCTTGTAGGTCAAAAACACCTATCCAGGACGGATTCCCTCGCAATTTAGGACTTTTTTGGTGAGGTGTCGCAGACATTTAGCGTGCTGTAAGTCTCTGTTTTCCTGCTCATGGGTGCTCAAAACCCTATACACGCATCCCAAGGCTCTCACGAAGCTCACCCGGTGTTCCCTTGCAGTGTGGGTGTGAAATCCTAAACTTGCAAAAAAACGCGGCAGATTGTAATTTCCTGATTCGGATCGGATGTTAGCGGAGCGAAAATGCCTCCGTGTGTCCCAAGGGCTCCCACTGGCAATGGGACAGTTCCCTTGCGAATTGGATAAGTTTTCATGCGAGAAAACACTCCAAACATGCAATCTTCCGTGATGGCTTAGGATTAGGAGTTAGCTAATCTGATTCCTGTTCAGAAGGCTCTTGCATTGGAAAACGTGCATAAACTCCCAGAACTATACATATTAGCCCAACTAGTGGGGCATTACCATATGTGTCAAAGGGGAGAGAGAGAGATGCACGAGAGTAAATCATCGCGCTACATGAGATCGAGGAGAAGGCAAGCTTTCCATTAAAGCTGTCAACCTGCACCCACTATTCACGCACACACCGTAATTGCACACATACAAAAATCAGTCCTCTCTCTCTCTCTTGGGTGTCCCCCTCTTCATGCTGAAACTCGCAAAATCATTTGGAGCCGTATACGGGCGGAATTGTGCCGGTGAAGTAGCTGCCACCAAGATGAAGATGCTAAAGAGTTGAGATGATGGAAGCAGAGAAGAGAGACAGGGATAGAGAGTTGATCATATATTACCACCTCACATAGAAAAAAAAAGAGATAGAGACATCTCACAAAACAAATTACAAAGAGAGAAGCATGAAGGTTAATTCACAAAGACAGAGTGAACGAGAGACAAGTAAAGGGGTCCAATCAACAAAATACACACATGTGTGCGTGCGCGCGCGCACACACACACACACATAGAGAGAGAGAGAGAGAGAGAGAGAGAGAGAGAGAGAGAGAGAGAGAGAGAGAGAGAGAGAGAGAGAGAGAGAGCTGCTATGACACTTTGAGTCTTTTTTTTGCCTTCCATGAATATATATGCTATTTTTAATAATTGACATCTTCGAGATTTCTAGAACCACTTTACAAAATCAAACATTCTGTTTCTGACTTATTTCATTGTTTTGCCTGTCATAGTGAAAACGTACTCACAGAGGTAGCGGGCGAAGAAATTGGGTAACAAGTATGCCCGATTTTTTGTTTTTTATGTGTGTGTGTGTGTGTGTGTGTCTCCCTCTGCCTCCCTCTTCATATATGTATATTATATGTGTGTATAGTTGTTTAAGTCTCTTTCTGTTGCATTTACGAATGGGTTAAAGAATAGGTGCATAGATACTTTGTGTAAAATAAATGCATTCATATAGATATGTGTGTCTTCCATGATTGTCTTTCTCGAAGTTTGAAATGGAATTCATTATGAACTTGTGAAACAACTAGTTATGTGTTTATGGTAAATGATTTATGTCACTTGGGGATTACATCTATTGTATATATTCTTGGTGGTAAACATCAAGTGTATATATTATAGATTCTAGATGTGTTTAGTGTGGAATATTCAGTACTTTATTGAATATTTCCATTCTAGCATTACAGTTTGATATTCAAACATTTACCTAATTTTTGCCTGAATAGTGTAGTGTTCTCTCTCTCTCTCTCTCTCTCTCTCTCTCTCTCTCTCTCTCTCTCTCTCTTGTTGCCACATATGTGTGGACTAAATAATTGATGTATATATACTTCTCTCTCTCTCTCTCTCTCTCTCTCTCTCTCTCTCTCTCTCTCTCTCAGTACATGATTAGTGCATAACATATATATTGTATAACCACCAAGAAGACAAAGTGTGTTTGAAAACAAAGTTTTGCAAGTCTCTCTCTTTCTGTTGCATTTACAAATGGGCATAGATATCTTGTGTAAAGTAATTGCATCCATATAGATATGTATGCAATTATTTATGTGTGTGCGTGTGTAAAGTAATTGCATCCATATAGATATGTATGTCTTTCATGATTGTTTTTTCTCGAAGTTTGAAATGGAATTCATTATGAACGTGTCGGACATCAAGTTTTGTAAATGATTTATGGTGCTTGGGGATTACACTATTGTATATATTCTTGCTGGTAAACACCAAGTGTATATATTATAGGTTCTAGATGTGTTTAGTGTGGAATATTCAGTACTTTATTGAATATTTCCATTCTAGCATTAGAGTTTGATATTCAAACACTTAATTTTTGTATGGATAGTGTAGTGCTCTTTCTCTCTCTCTATGCACAGTATAGAATTAATGCATAACATATATATTGTATAACCACCAAAAAATACAAAATGTAGTTGAAAACAAAGTTTTGCATGTTCCATTTATTCATGGGAGAACGATTTCTCTTTAAGTCTCTCTCTTTCTATTGCACTTACAAATGGGGTAAAGAATAGGTGCATAGATACTTTGTGTAAAATAAATGCATCCATATAGATGTGTGTCTTGTATGATTGTCTTTTTTGAAGTTTGAAATGGAATTCGTTATGAACGTGTTGGACAACAAGTTATGTGTTTACATTAAATTACTTATTCTTGGTGTAAACACCAAATGTTTATATTGTAGTTTTCAGATTTGTTCAGTGTGGAATATTCAGTAGTTTATTGAATATTCCCATTCTAGCATTAGAGTTTGATATTGTTAGCTCTTAGCAATCTGTGTGTGTGTGTGTGTGTGTGTACGCACATTACAAAATTAATGCATAACATATATATTGTATAGCCACCAAAAATACAAAATGTGGTTAAAAACAAAGTTTTGAAACTCTCTCTCTCTCTCTCTCTCTCTCTCTCTCTCTCTTTGCGCGCACAAAGTAAAGAATTGATACATGAAATTTATAAAGTACTGCATACATCAAATATACAAAATGTAATTGAAAACATAATTTTTTATAGTATCCATTTCAACCTTTGCCTCCATAATTCACTCCATTTCCCTCTCTATACACACAATTATAAAAGAGTATAGAGAATGATCTACTTTTAAATAATTTAGAAACACTAATTATAATTTATTACTCTCCTCTCTCTCCCTCACACACATATATATGTGCCTATCATAATCTTTGTATGAGCAATGTCATACTATCCCTCCATCTCTCTATGTATATGCAGAGATTGTATACATACTAAATATCACAAATGGTGCAATTCCATTCTCCCCCTTAGTTCTTTATATACATATCTCTCTCTCTCTCTCTCTCTCTCTCTCTCTCTCTCTCTCTCTCTCCACATATGTGCCTATATTTTTCTAATATTCAGTGTATCTCAAAGTGTCTTTCACAGAGAGCAGTAACGGATCTAACATCGAGGCAAAGCAGATGTCGGGCTCAAATTTAGTGGAGGTAACAAATTACTCTTTCACTTGCAGCTTTGTATTTTTTAAAACATCAATGCGCACAATAAATGCATGTAATGAGCTTAAATAGAAAAAAGAAGGCAATACTCCAATCCATATGAACTTGACTGTGCTTATTGTTATAGAGTAGTACCGGTAAAGTCCAAACAATAAAAATGGAAAGACAATTCTACACCAAAATTGTCATTGAGGACCTTCTGTATATGGATAGAGAGGAGCTTTTGAAATTATACTCACGATAAAAACAAGAGAACATGAGTGTGTTCCTTCAGAGGATATTGAAGAAGGTCTTAATGAAGCTTTCAGTTCGTTGGCCGAAATTCCAAGGACGCAATGACCTCGTTAAAGTGAACGAGGGTTCCCTTTATAACGAATGTAAGAGGATACTAGGTCAAATTCGACAGAGTGCAAAGGCTATACACTTCGACTAATTTTTGCCTAGTTTCCTTTCAAAAAGAATAACCTTATTGGAGTCATTATATTCTAGCTACAAAGGGAAATCACGAGCGAAAGTAAAGCACGATGCAGCATCTGAACCAAGAGATACTCCAACAATCAAACTTTTGAATACCTCACAAATAAAATTTCTCTCGACAGCATGTATTGGTTTAGGGAGCATACCCGTGTCTACAAAGTAACCATCGAAGACAAGGATTTCAAAGACCCACACTACAGTTTCAAGATTTTCAATCAAGACTACCAAGATAGGATTGCAAATGTGGCCATACAAGTCTCTATGTTTACGAAGCGTCACGCTGGTCGTACACCCCTTAGCAATTTCAACAAGCCCTGATTCACTAGGGATTGTGTATAGATTTTGGAATGGTGGATGCTTAGAGAGATGGTTATACTTGGCAACGGCAGATAAGAATAGGCCAATGCCAAGAAACTTTGTTGATATCCCAACAGAGATAGGCACATTAGAAATGGTAAAACGCCATGGCATTGATCTTGTTTACTCTCTGCTTGACTCAATACACGTCTTGCATTGTACTGGGACTTTACATAATAGCATCTACAGCGAGAACATTGTTCTCCACTTCGACCAAACATCTGATAATGTTTACTTGGGCATTGTCGGGCTCAGTCGAAGTGCACACATATAAACTTTAAAGACATTCAAACCGATGCCAGATAATACATTACATACAATGCAAACTTACAAGCATAAGTATCGTCATATAGATCCGGAGTGTTTCTCTACTTCACCTCCAGCTCACACCTACAGTCATGATATGTACTCTACATCTTTCCTTATCTATAAAATGCTCAGAGTATGTACTCCAAGAAACGTTGGGGAGGAATACATTGTTGATAAAATAGGACAAATTTGTGAAAGAACTTTGGCCAAGGACTCAACATACCGGCCGGCGCTAGCAGACTTCTTTGCTGCATTCAGCCCTTTCGACAGGGACTACGCAGAAGAACATAAGCTCTTTCGACTTCGTCCTCTTGCTGACTGAGTTCCACACATGAACACATTTTTTTCATGCCTCTAGTTTTTTGTATCGAGCTACCTATTAATATATCCGTTGTCTTTTGGAGTTCTCCTCAATACATAGAAGACTTTACTACTCGTATATTTCTTTTTTATTGTCTTGCAATTGACATGAATTTTTCCAGTGCTCTACAAATTAGCAGAGCTTATAAGAAATACAAGCTAAGTTGGATAATTTCATGTTTTCTTTAATATGGTTCACTAGAATTATCTATGCATAATTGTGTAGGCCACACCAAAGGCGCCTTCTTCGACCATTTTGAAAATTGGCGACATATCTGAGGAGATGTCACACGGAGAAACTTTTGACGGTTATATTTTATGTAGATATAGAACATATGAGCATTTTCGAAGTGCAAAAAACCTCAACCTACGTGCAGATCTAGTAGATGACGAGGGCTTTAGGACAATCACACTATTGGTGGATAGAGACTTTATACCGATTTTCGCGTCTTTCATAAAGAAAAGGACTTGGCAATACAAAAAAGCAAGCCAATGTTTGACAAGGGCGATGCATCCATGGTGCTTGTCGTGAATGGAAATTCAAAAGTAACCAACATATCTCCAAAAGAATTGAATATTCTATTCTTCTCAAACACTAGCTTGTCTAGTATAGTTCAATCTGAGGTAGCTGGTCCAAGAGAGGATAATGTATCTATTGTAATCTTGGAGGACGGAGGGAAGGAAACAACCTCAAATGACAAGGTGATCCACACTGTTCATTGTGCTGATGGTATTGAGGAAGCAGACAAACATACCGTAAGTACTTATTTGCTTCCTTTACAAACATATATTTAACTTCCCGGATAAATAAGCCGTGAGCTAACTTCCTCTCTACTATGCTAGATCACTTTCACAAGTTTCTCTGAAGACGACTACGAGTACATACTTGGCGAATTTCACAAAAGACCATATGCGACATTCGTATTTAAAAACCTTTACTCATACATTTATAATGCAACTCGCTCATTCCAATTCCGAATCGATTGATTTACTATTTCACGATGAAAATGGGAACAATGGCCATTACGAGCCTTTGCAACCAAGACAAAGCAGAGAAGATATTGTCAAACAAGTCAAACCCACTAAACATTTCCTAAACAAACCTACTTTGCAGAAAAGGAAACATCAGGAAGAGGATACCCTACCAAACATATTACAGATGGAGCAAACAAGTTGAGAATCAATTAATACAACTCTTGCAAACTTCTAAAGACTTGGAAATCTCAACTATTTGTGATATTTATTTGCAAGATCATAAGGACATTCCCAAGAAAATTTTGAAATACAAACTATCATCTCTCATGAGAAAGGATATCACGGAAAAAACAAAAAAAAAACATTCCCAAAAATAGCTCCAGAAAATAAAACTATTATATGGACAGAGGAGCTAGAGAGTACCCTGTACTCACTACAAATAACACATCCTAGTATTTTGCAGGCTGCACTCTGTAAACATTTCTTGGAAACAAACAATTTGCCATCAACACTTCTGGAGAGAACACGCACCCATCTATACCATCTCATTAAAAAAAAAGAGGAACAAAATCTTCACCACAACAAAACGCCTACAAAAATTCCTCTCGAGCATACAAGAGAAACCAATTTGTCCGTGCAGTTGTTGTAAACGATTGTACTTTCCATCACAATTTTCAGGATATTGTAAGCATGCAATAGAACTAATCGAGAACTATACCAAAATACCATTACAAATAGATTCTAATGGTAAAAAACCAATCTGCAATAGTTGCATTTACTCTTGTAATAAAGGTAAGGTTCCAAAATACTGCTCTCCCACTTTCATAAGAATGAACTCAACAATTGAGGAAGTGCAATCGCTGACAGACCTTGAAGAGCGCTTAACCGCCCCAAGGAACACATTCGCTCAAATACGTAAATACATGCACTACGGACAGTACCTTTTAAAAGGGAGCATTATAAACATACCTGCAAACCTTGATATAATCCAAACAACATTACCAAGAATAGACCTTGAGCACACCACAATTGGTATTGCAATCAAAAGAAAACTAGAATACAAATCGATATACAGGAGCGGACAAATACATCCAAAAAAAATAACCAAGGCTCCAGACATTCTACTGACTACTCCACTATATAGAAAGCACAATATTCGACTACTATCCAAAAATTTGACTGCCTTGAACATTAGCCACTCTCAAGAAGTCCAAACTAATGACATGAGCTGCACGGATGATGATCAAGAGGACATCCACGATCAAGAAGAAAAGATTGAACTGCATACTGATACATTATTGCACAACTTCATAGATTCCAACGAATTTTATGATTCTACGTCGAGGGTTTTGACTATAGCTCCATGCGAGCATCAACAACCGCTAGGCTTGTTTTCAGATAAGGACTGTGAAGAGCTCAACTTTCCCACTTTGTTCTACGGTAGTCAACGACACACATCACCACATCCATGTCACTTCACCTATCAAGAGTTGTGTCAATGGGAAATAATGAACACCGATCGTCGCTTTGCATATCACATCACAAAAATATTTTTCGAAGTGATTAAAATAATAATCCATCAAATTTGGACATTAGCATGGGTGCACCTCTGTAAAGCTGTATTGCACAATCGAACTATATGTGCTAGAGACCTCAAAGACTCAACAGACATTGAGAGCATAATAAAATCACATGTTGGTT
This sequence comes from Adiantum capillus-veneris, assembly GCF_014529385.1. Classification (NCBI taxonomy): domain Eukaryota; kingdom Viridiplantae; phylum Streptophyta; class Polypodiopsida; order Polypodiales; family Pteridaceae; genus Adiantum; species Adiantum capillus-veneris. The sequence goes on from NC_140939.1 coordinate 107,550,508, forward strand.
ATAGAGACATTCAACGGTTGCGAAATTCACCAGATTATTATGAAGGCCTATGAAAAAACATTTTTGCTATGATCCGGCAACTAGGACCTCCCACATTCTTTGTGACTTTCACAAGTGGTGAAAAAAATTGGCCTCCTCTGTATGAAGCACTAGAGCATCTCTTTAAGAAAAGTAAACACCCTCACATGAACAATGAAAACTTGAACGACTTGATACGAGAGGACCCCGTCACTTGTGCAAGATACTACCACCACAGAATCTCAAGCCTTCGCAAATTACTAAAGAAAACATCACACATATATGGGAAGATAACCGATTTCTTCTTTGTGACAGAGCTCCAGTCTAGAGGCAGCGAGCATGACCATGGCCTACTGTGGATTGAAGATGCTCCAGTATTTGATGGCTCAAAGAATGAAGCCATAACAAAATTCATTGACACATACATATCGTGTGATAAAAGAGATATACACGAATATTTACGAAGCATCCAAACACATCTACACACACATACATGTAGGAAACGAAATAGAAAACAATGCAGATTTAAATACCCTCAACCACCTTTCTCACAGACAACAATTCTAAAACCACTGGATGACAGAAGCGACAATAACATTGCAAACACAACAAAAATCTTTGAATACATACAAAAAAATGACCTACCTGAACATGACATGGAGTTCAGTACTTTCCTCCAAGAAATGAACATGACAGAAGAAACTTACAAGAGATCAATTTCTAGTACTTTGAAACGTCCCACAGTTTTCCTCAAAAGACGAATCTCAAATATACGCACAAATGCATTTGCAAACAAACTTGTCAACATTTGGGAAGCAAACATAGATTCACAATTTATACTTGAACCATATGTAGTTGCACCATATTGCACATCTTATCTGACAAAAATGGACAATACAGTCACCAAGACGTACCAACACTTACTACGAAAGCTTAAAAAAAACGAAACTGATGTAGCTTCGCGAATAAAACAAATAGGTTCCGCATTGCTCAACACACAACAAACATCTGTACAACAGACAATATATTTTATATTGTCACTTCCTCTCTTTCATTCATCAAGGCAATTCCAGTTTGTAAACACAGCTCCTACACATGAACATGCTATCATTCTCAAATGCCGACATCAACTGCAACATCTGCCTGATGACTCCACAGATATCGCACAAGAATCAATCGTAGACAAATATAAAGAGCGTGAAACAAGCGTAGAAAGCCAAACCTAGCTGACATTGCAACAAAGTATAGCTACAACAAAGAGTTCACTCAAAGGAAGAAACCAAGAATCTTGAGAAGTATACGTTACAACAAACAAAAGGACAACGAGAATCATTACAGAGAAATGCTTCTGCTACATGCTCCTTTTCGACAAGAAGAAACTGAACTCATTAAAGACCATGCAACCTGGAAGGAAGCATATTTGTCTAGGCAAGACTCCATACTTGAGAACTACAAAAAATATAATTACAGCAAACCAATAGCAAATAGAAACGAATGGCAAGAATTAGAAAATATACCATTACAAGCATATGAAGAAGACACATACGAACAAACCATGGACCACATCAATATTACCAACACACAGAACATAGAGAGCTATGAACTCAACCTTGACTTTGAAAATCCACATAGAAAAACAAAGAACTCACAAAAAATTCAATTACTCCCTGCACAAACAATACAACTCAATACACAAGATCATTTCAAAAATATTAGGAACTTCAATCCCAAACAACGCTGCATATTTGATGATATCATGTTCAAAATCACATATGAAACCAAACAACAACTATGTGCCTTCATCACAAGAGGAGCCGGCACCGGAAAAACAACAGTACTGAAAACACTAGTCGAGCACCTAACAAGATTCTACAATACATTCCACAAAAGTGACCCACTTAAAACCAAAGTACTCAAACTAGCATTCACTGGAAAAGCGGCATACAACATAGACGGAACAACGATACACTCTGGATTACATATACCCATCAATCAAAATGTGCTCACACAGGTGCCCGACGAAAAATTGGACACTTTGACAAAACATTATAGCGAGCTAAAAGTAGTCGTTATTGACGAGATCTCACTGGTCGGTGCAACAATGTTGTCACATATCAATAAAAGGCTACAAACAATCCATCACACACATCATTTGCCCTTTGGAGGGCTACATGTTATATGTTTCGGTGACTTATACCAACTTCCACCTGTGAAAGACAAATGGATTTTCAAAGACATTACACCGATGAGCACAAATTTATGGCGAGAAAAATTCAAAAAGTACGAACTCACACAAGTCATGCGCCAAACAAACCCCACATTTGTAAACATTTTGAATAAAATAATAAAAAACACTCATGATATCCAAGACATTGAGTACATGAACAACACTTTCCTTGCAAAAGAAACATACAATATTCACATGCCACACCTGTTTTACACGCAGCAAAAAACACAAGAACATAATAATTTATTGTTCCAAGAAATTGAAGGCCCAACATATTCCCTAATAGCAATAGACTCCCCTCCAACATTGCCTTCAGGAATTGCACAAGACGTTAAAAAAACAGCAGGCCTTCAAAAAAGTATCAAGCTTAAACCAACAATGCTCGTTGAGCTTTGCTTAGGAAATTATGACATAGCAGATGACCTTGTCAATGGTGCCGATGGGCATTTTCAGACAATATCAACTTTCAAGAATCAAACAATTATGTGGATACAATTTCTAGATACAAAGGTTGGCCATCAAACACGCCAAAAATACCACCATCTTTATACTGATAACATAAAATCTACTCGACATGTATTTTTCCAATCACAAAGGAGTTCCATATATCAAATACAAACACAACCAAACTATTCAGAACACAATTTCTCATTCAACAAGCATCAAGAAGAATTGTCCATCTATCCCAAGGGTTATCTCTAGACACCATGGCCTTCTCACCTGATAAAGCACACACACATGGGTTAGTCTACACAGCATTATCTAGAGTTAGAACCAAAGAACAACTATTTCTCTTACAATCGTTACAAGCTAGAAAATTCTCCCTAGATCAACATGTACTAAATCAAGATCACAGATTGTCCACAGAAGGGAAATGGAAATTTTCAATAGACCCGTTTGTCCTAAACAGAGATCAAACAACCATCATAAGTACTCTGAACACTAGATCACTACCTAAGTATTTTGAGGACTTAAAGGCACACCCACTTTATAGATATAGTGACATCATTTGTCTGCAAGAAGCAAAAGACACTGACTCCATCATAACAAATAAGCTAAAATTATACAATGCAATTTCTCGCCCTCCACAAAATAACACAATCACACTGTATAATAAAAACTACACACTATCAACCACATAAATACACAAACATCCAAACCACGAAATCGTTGAAACATTGCTTTTGACAGATACTAACCAAGCAATCAAAATTGTTAACTTATATGGCTTGCCAACCAGCAAAGACACACACACATTTTTTGAACCTCTGAGCAGCACCTTGCAACGCACAATCCAACCAATGAAAACTTTTGTGTGAGGCGATTTCAACATTGACTACCTTCAACAATCAAGAGATAGAGATACTTTTATCGCCATAATGGCAGAACACAAGTTCCAACTTACTAACAACGGACCAACAACAGTCTACAAATCTCAACTAGATCATATATGGGAAAAATTTACAAAAAATCAAATCATATCAAAAAATTACCCAGCATATTGGACAGATCACGATCTCATATACATTTCCCTAAAAAACAAAAACAACAACAACTACGTTCCCTGGACAACACCACCAACTATAGGTAAACCTCTTCCACTGCACTTTGCATATCTTTGCCTTATTGGGATCAAATCCGTACTTATGAAGGAATCTCCCATGCAGTACTATGACATTTTGAAAGCTGCTCGACGGCCACTAGCTCATACACACAGTCCCATTGTCAGCTTCTTCTACCTTCACATCACGGACACAAGTTATCACATTAGGTACTCAACTACTCGCCGCATGTCTACGTTAAAATATCAACTCCACATGCTTTCATTTTAACATTTCAATTTTGACATTGCCTCCCTCTCTCTCTCTCTCTAACTCCCTCCCTTTCCACCTTCTGTGTTCCTGTGTCTCTCTACACTCCAATGCAAAAAATGAGACCATTTCCCTATTTCTCTGTGACTAAGTATAACCAACTCTCCCCCCCATCTCTCTCTCTCTCTCTCTCTCTCTCTCTCTCTCTCTCTCTCTCTCTCTCTCTCTCTCTCTCTCTCTCTCTCTCTCTCTCTCTCTCTCTCTCTCTCTCTCTCTCTCTCTCTCTCTCTCTCTCTCTCTCACAGGCAGTGCCGCCGTTGGCAGTTTAGTGCCAACCTTGTTTATATTTTATTGAGAAAAACCCCTTCGCTTTCCTTGATTTCTTGCTACGCGCTACATTTTGAAGTGAGTGTCCTCTCCTCCTCCCGTCCTCTTGCTTGGTGGCCCCAAGCTTCTCTGGCTTTGCTTAACATGCTCGCACACATTACACAGATGAGAGAGAGAGAGAGAGAGAGAGAGAGAGAGATAAATTTACCAATGTGGGTTCCATGATTAGCAGATTGACAAAGTAAAGTTCATCAGGCATCTGAAATTTCAGGGCTGATTTGGGTGTTGGATAAAGGACTGCCACCATTATCTACACTGATAGTCAAAGAGCATTGGCAATAGCAAGAAATCTAATTTTTCATGCTCGCACAAAGCACATTGAGGTGCATTATCACTATGTTAGGGAGAGACTCTCAGTAGGAGAGATATACTTGGCTTATGCACCAAGAGAAGACAACCTTGTTGATCTTTTCACAAAGGCGCATTCTGTGAGAAGTTCAAAGCCTTTTGCAAAGCTTTGGGCTCGCTTCACTTTGTGGGTTGATCACACTTCATAGGCTTGGCACTTCCTAATACATTCAGTGCCAGCTCTTGTCACCGCATCACTCAACCGGGGGATTTTTTTGATAGTGTGAATACACTTAGGAATGTCGGGAAACTTTTTTCCTCACTAGGAGGTTTTTTCCCTTGTGTATTGTATATATGCCCATCCTCATTCTAGGGTATCTTATCTTTGTACTAGTACACTAAGTAATCCAACTTTTGTGTTGTCTGCTCTTGAGCTTCTTCTTCTCCAAGATTTTTGTGCATTTCTGCAACCCTAAAATTAACATCCTTAACATGATCACTTCAAATCCTTAAATGGTTGTATACATACATACATATATATATATATATATGTATATATATACATATACATATGTAGACATATATATATATATATGTGTGTGTGTGTGTGTGTGTGTGTGTGTGTGTGTGTATGTGTAGATATGTATGCATATTTATATTTTATTTACACACACACACACATATATATATGTGTGTGTGTGTATATATATATATATATATATATATAGATATATATATATATATATATATATATATATATATATATATATATATAGATATATATATATATATATATATATATATATATATATATATATATATATATATATATATATATATATATAGATATATATATATGTACATATAGATCTAGGCCATGCGTCTCAATTAAGAAAGAGATTACTTCATCAAAGTATTGACCAGTAAGGCTGTAGGGAAAGTTTGGAAAACATTTTATATAACATGACCATTAGATAAACTACCATGTAGAATACTAATGGTTTGATCTGGCAGATTTATTTGCCTGGTATCTAGCAATGCTCGAATGCATGAAACATTAAGACGTTTTCTAAACAAGAGTATTATGCCAACAACTATATATCCTATATGTACAAATTGATGATCCTTGCATAATGCCCAATTTCTAAACTCAGAAAGCTCTTCAAAGAGGTGGATACTATGATTATCTGAATCACTATCCCTTATGGTTAGCTTTCCATGAGTTTCATGGTACAACATGTTAGTAGAAAGGGCAAATATCTTATTGTGTTTATACACCTGTGCAGTAGAGACCTTCGGTAAGCTCCATTCCTAGTTACTCTCGCTTCTTCAAGTTCCACATTGTCTGACAACAACTTCTTGAAAGAAGATATGATCATTTCCATGTTGAGTGTTCGGTTATGCCTAAGAGGTAGCTAGCTCTCTAGGGTGTCAATGGATTGCGGATATGCAAAGAACTAATCGTGGGGTAAAAGAAGTTTGATAGAGCTGATGATGTCTGTGTCTAAGCGGCACCTTGCCTTGCGACGATGACGAAACAGCGAAAGAAGCTCCAACCACAGTGTCTAGGCAATCCTCACAAGCACTCAGAGTTTACTAATGATTCCTTACACGGTTAATCATAATCAACAAGAACCAATGAATCTAATACAAATTTAAGCGCGGAATTAAACTAGAAGCACAATTTCACAGAGTAACGACAATGGACACAGATAGGGATGACACTGAAGACACTTATATTGCAAGAGATTACAACGGTTTAAGAGTTATATAGATATGGTGGCTATATGCTTCCAAAGGACTCTCCCCGAACTCCCTTCAGAAGACTGCAAGGCCTCCTTTTATATAGGATTGAGAACTTGCATAATTTACAAGTTGGGCAACGTGTCCCAATATTATTTAAACTGACATATAAGTAAGTGGGATTTTCTTCATGGATGAAGTCACTTTTATTCTTGAGTTTGAAGTCACTGATTATGTCACTTTGATACGGGAAAGTAGATCCGCCACGTTGTTCGTATTTCCTGAAACAAATTCATAGGTGATGTCAAAGTGACTTAGTTTGTGGCCCATCAATAGATTCGAGCATTGCCTACTTTTCCAGCATTTTTCTCCTTGAGAAATTTGTCGAAATGATTTAGGTCGCTTCGTAGAGTAAACGGAAGTCCCATAAAAAATAGGCGAAAGGATAAGACTTCATTTACTCCTGCAAGGAGTTCTCGTTGAATGGAATGATATCGCATCTCAACATCTTTAAAATGACCAGAAGCCCATCTGCAGATAATAGGAGTATCATTATGCAATTCACAAACAATTCCTCCCCAAGCTTCTTTAGAAGCACCAAAATAAACAATAAGGGGCTTGTTGGTAGGACTATGGAGAGGAGGGAGATTGTTGCAAATATGCTTCATTTTGTTCACCGTCTCAGAGAGCTTGTCGAGCTTGTCAGACCAAAAGAATATTTTACTTCTTTCCAAATCTTTAAAAGGAAGTAAATCTTTGGCTAGATGAGGATATTGAGGGGTAATCCATTGTAGGAATCCAATAAAAGACTGAACCTCTTTTCTGTCATTAAGTTGACCTGGAAAGTTTTGAAGTTTCTTCAATACATGCTCCTGCATTTTTATACATCGAGAGGATATTTCTACTCCAAGAAATGCAATTTGTGGTTGGCATAGCTCAATCGTTTTTAGGCTCAGTACTAATCCTGTCTTTTGTAGCTTTTGTATGAACAATTGTAAGTGCTTTATATGACTTACAATATCTTTGGAGTAGACAAGGATATCATCGATGTAGAGAAGCAAAAATTCCTTACAGTTGGTGAATAGGATTTCTATCAGCTCTTGACACAGGGAGCACGTTCCATTCATACATGCTTCAGGGTACCACAAAGCTAGTTTTGTACATGTCTTTAGGTTGAATTTTGAATTGCCAAAAATCACTTTTAGATAAAATTTGGAAAATACTTTACAATCTTTGATTCTTCTCAACAAATCGTCCTTTAAGGGTAGAGGAAATTGTATGGGCTCCAACCAATCATTGATTAGTTTATAGTAGATTACTAAATTGGTATCAGAGCCATTGATGCTTGTTGATTATGATTAACCATGTAATGTATCACTAGTTAACTCTGAGTGCTCGTGAGGATTGCCTAGACACTGTGATTGGACCTTCTTTTGTTGTTTCGTTGCCATCGCAAGGCCAGGTATGGCTTAGACACAGACATCATCGCCTCTATCAGACTCCTTTTACCCCACAATCTAGTGCTCTACATATCCGCAATCCATTGACACCCTATGTTATCAATGGAAAACATAGACTACACCGAATATGCAACAAGCGGGAGATATGCTATGGTTTTGCATAATATTTCCAATTCACTTTGTATAAGTCTTGGGCTCACTTGGATTTCCAAAGTTGTATATGCTAGCCTAGAGGGCTCAAGCTTAAACCCATAGTAGAAGGGATTGTGGTGAAAGCCTTTAAAAGGAAGCCTTTATGCAAAGAGGCTTCATTCTTGAGTATCCACTCTTGAGGATCCACTTTTGAGAGCTCCATCTCTCTTGAGCGTACACTCTATGGCCTAGCCTTGAGCTTAATGTCCATGCTTCAGAGGCTAGTGCTAACCATTGTAATTAGAGTAAGCTCTTCTTGATTAATCTAATTCCTATTTTCTCATTAGTCTTATGTTCTCTACATTTCATTATGTCATGGAGTAGTATTACACTCTCATTATTCTAGATTTGAGAGAGGTATGTACTTCTTGCTATTAACCACTCCTATTCTTCCACAAGCCTTTCGATTTGTGATATTTAACATCACTAATTAGGTTGATTAAGTTGGGTCTTAATCTTGTAATTAGTGTGTGCGCCCTATTGTTTGCTTGTGTGTAGATAGGTTTTATGAAGCTCTAGCACCATTCACCTTGTGTGTGTAGCTATTGATGAAGTGTCGTGATTGACATGTGGTAACTAGTGCGTGCTTATCATTAGTGTGCTTGGGGTTTCTAGTCTATGGTAAGTCAGACTTCAGTGGACTTGATGTGTGTAGGAGTTGTTTGATTAGTGATTAGAGTATGTTTAGAGTTAGTCTTGCCATGGCTAATCTCTACTTGCATTGGAGAGGTGATCTCTTGAATCCTCTATTTCTATTCATCCGATGTTCGTGCTTCCATGCCCTAGCCGGGTTGCCGATCCATGAATTTGATAATTTTATGCGGGTTGCAATTAGGTCGTGTTACAATGCCTCCCAACATTTGGCGTCGTTGCCGGGGGATCAATAACCTAAGCTAGTGAGCATAGGGTGTGTAGAATAGAGTAATTTCATTACTAATTTCTCGATTTTTGAGTGTGTGTAACTCAAATTTTTGGTTTGATTTGATGATGTTTGCGTAAGAAATTGAAGCTAATGTTGAGTTATGAATACCCCAAACCCCAAATCTCACCCCCAATTTCACTAATTTCATACTAACCTTTGCTCATTTCCCTTCATTTCCATGCTAATTGTACTAATTTTATGCAAATTTCTACTAATTTTGACTAGCCTTGCTAACCTAACCACTAATTTGAAGTGTAAAGTATGCTAAATCCCCTTGCAAGAGGTGAAATCATCACTCTAAGCAAGTTAATTGTGCTAATTTATGTCTAATTTGATGATCTGAGTGTTTGAATTTTGGCCTATAATGGTTAATTTTGGAGCTGATTTGATGGTGCACACACTATGATGCGTCTTCGTGTGGAGCAAAGAATAACTTGGAGTGTAATTACAATGTAAGTGCACTCACTTGCTCATGTCAATTCTTGATTGATTAATGTGATTCAATGTGCAAATTATTTGCTAAAATTAGGTATGTAACTTAATTTACCTACACTTTTCACCTAATTTGATACACTTGGAATGAAATTGACTGTCAAATTTTGACTAATGAACTTTGTGTGTATCAGGATAATGCTTAATTATCATCAAGAATTCATATGCGTGCATAAAAATCATTGTGTATGCATGCACCAAAGAAGGAAAAAAACTGTCAAAAAATTCAAGTGTGTGTGCACGTAATCTTGAGTGTGTGCATGCATAGGAATTGATAAAATTAATGATACATGAGTATGCAATCATGTAAATGATGTGTATGTTAGGCTAATTCAACCATTGGATAAGCCTAATTGCCACAAAATTGAGGAAAGATTGAGTGTGTGTGTCTATCCAAGACCACTTGATTTTCTATGACTGATGGTCAATTAGGGCACCTGAATGATTTTTTATTGTGAAATGTTCATAAAAAGTGTGTGCAACCATTAGGTGTAAGCCTAAATGCATTGGAAATTGAGCCAAATTTGAATTTTTGTGCTTGATTTTTGAGTGTGTGCATTGCTTGATTGGGTAAAAATAGTGCAACTTTTTAGAAATTGAGCATGCATGCATTTTATGCTTGATTGATTTTGCAATTTGAGCATTGCAATGTTGAATTGATATAATTTTTGCATAAAATTTTGGCCTAAATTTGGGTGTGTGTGCATACTCAATGACATATGCAATCCAGTGCTTGAATGAATAATTGGTATTTTTTACCAATTATAATTATTAATTTGGCCTAAAAGATCGGTGTATATGAGATTGATTGACTTTGGATGATTCAATTGGTACTCAATTGAAGATGATTTATGTGATTAACATTATGATCGGTGTGCCAATTTGATTGAAAATGTTAAAAAATTCAATGATTTGTGCATGTGCAAATGCCGTAATCAATTGTGTAGCTATGCAAACCTATATGACAAATCCGACTGGAGTTGGATGATTAGGGCCATGAGATATGAGCAATTAAATTTGTGATGATTAAAAATCGGGTTTAAATTGACCAATGTTTTGTACCAAATTGGTATGCATATTTATGGATAGTGGTATGAGTAACACGAGTTGCAATGATTGATAAGTTGGATTAAACTGGCAATTGAAAGAAAAATTGCACATTAATCAAGCATGAGGGAATCTCCCAATCGATTATTGAAATTCGAATTGCAAATTTCAATTGAAGTGGAGAATGATAGACTACATGTTGATATATACAAAATTTTGGTGCATGGCTAATTACATGGACTAGTGAATAACCGAATGATTTTTAATGAGAATATTAACTTATTTTTACCGAATCTTTGATGTGTGAGGTCTCATTTCCGTGACATGAAATGATGTGATCAAATTTTTCGATATGGTGTTAAGCATGGAAATTATTTGTGCATTACATATTGCATGAGAATGTCCCCCTAATTGCCTATGGCCTACCGTGGGAATAAGCCCCTAATTCCTCACACACACACACACACACACACACACACCCATTTTTGGATTGACTGCCCAAGCTGGCTCTGTCGCACATCACACACACACTTTTTTTTGAGAAATTCCAAATGCATCATGGCCTTCTTGATGGCAACCGTTGATCCCTCTTGGCTCACACACATGGGCCTACCACACACACACACACACACACACATGCAACCGCTAAGTCCCGCCACAGTGCAGTCTCGCCTCTGTAGTGCTAGTCAATGGAAACACACACACGCACACACACACACATTGTGACACACACAGTTTACACCACTCTCTGCCTAAGTCACTCTCTCTCTCTCTCTCTCTCTTCTCTCTCACTATCTCTCTCTCTCTCTCTCTCTCTCTCTCTCTCTCTCTCTCTCTCTCTCTCTCTCCCTCATTTGGCAATGTGAAATCGGCTCATAAAGCACGAGACACTTGAAATTGTGAAAAAATAACATGCTTTTGGCGACACAAAGCTTAGCTCTAGCTTTGAGATATTGGCATTTGTGGCTAAAATTATTGATCACTTCACAGAGAGCTTCTATGCCATATTTGCTACGTGAGAGCACATATGTTTGCTATGATTGTGTATGCATCCATTGCGTGATTATAATTTTTGCAGGGGATGCATTGAAAAGGTTGAAATTGTGATTGAGCATGAGCATTAAGACTTGTTCCTGGAGTTGATTAACTTGTTGCATGCCAATGTCTAATTTGAATGCAAAAAACACTACATAGCACTAGCCATTGTGTTGGTGTTGAATGATCATATGATTGCATCACACTAAAGTTGAGATTATGTGAATGACCATGAGAGGGCATTAAAATTTGGACTTGGAATTGATTGTATATATTTAGTGCTTGCTTTAAATGCAAAACCCTTACATAGCACTAAAATTTGATCTTGTTTGATGGCCAAGAATGAGCATTAAACTTTTGGGGCTTGTGATTGATTGTGCATTTTTTAGTGCCTAGTTTGAATGACAAAATGCTTTAAAGCACTAACAATTGAGCTTCATTTTGAAGGGATGTGGCAGGCGTGTGCTTTCCTTGATCCAAGAAGGGGTCATCATTGCAATATATTGAAAACTTTGGCTAATTAGAGCCATTCCAAATTCTTTGGATTAAAAGTTGCATACAGGCTAGCTCATAGCTTGGTCAAAAGTTAAATTTTTAATTTTGAGCTAGTGTTTAGCCAACGTTTTTGAGCTTTCAAGTACAAATTTGGCTATTCAGAGCCATTCATTTTCATTTCATCACATTGAACTCATCTCTAGCTCATGGATTGCTCTAAAAAATGTAAAATTTCATGTGAGCTAGTTGTTAGCCAACTTTTTGGAAAGCTTTAAATTGTAAAATTTGGCTTTGAAAAGACACTTCATTTCTTCAAGTTGCATTATTTTGAGCTCTTTGCTTGTTTGAAATTCCATACTTCAAGTGAGCTAGCGCTTAATCAACTTTGAATCATGCATGCGAGATTGTAAAAATTGCCAAATTTGCTTATGTAGAAGCATTTTATCTCTCTCATTATTGATATGTATGCATAAATCTGCTATGAAAGAGCATCATGTGCATAACCAAAGGCACTTGTTTCCCTTGGGTTTTTTTCCCTTTGGTAATTCGGGTATGCAAGACCCTAGCTTTAGGTTTTCATTAATGATTTTTGTGTGCTTTAAGATTTCAATAAATGGACTTTGGAGCTTGTGTTTACACTTAGCTTCAAAAAGCTTCTTTTGCAAATAAAAAAGGATCAAGAGACTTCTCTATACAAAGGGGATGCTTGCTCAAGGATGCTCAAAAGAGCATGAATAGGTGTAATCCTTCCATGATTTTGCTCTTTTATTCATCTTTTCATTCTCTATGCTTGGATTAAGTAGTTTTTGCTTCTAAGATATGGTTCTTTCATGTTCAAAAGCTAGGCATACTAAAGTTTCAACACTTTGCTTTGTGAAAATTAACTCATCAAAAAATTAGGTTTTATGTATGCTAATCATAGGTAATTGGCATTGACCTTAGGTTAATGTAGGTTCATTTCTCATTAGTCCTAAACTCTTAGTGATAGTTTCAATACTCCATTCATTTTTAACATGACTTAGGGCTATGATTAGACTTTAGTCCTTTAGTCCAATTGCCATTATCATTTCAAGTTGGAAGCAATAAAGTGCTAAAAAATGAAACAATGAAGCAAAGAAGTGTCAAGAAAAAGTAGAAAAAATGCTATTTAGACACATGAAAAGAAAATTTCTATGTTATGTTGTGTCCATGTGAGGCTCAAGGCCCTAAACCGATGCCCTGGGCTGATAGAGGTTAGCCGTCGCCTTCGTAGGCTAGTAGGATTTTGGAACACCTTCTTGAGGGTTCAAGGAGTTAAGAGTCGTACCTAGACTTTCCTTGGGGTGGTAGCCTTGTGATGTATTTTACTTTTTTCAATGAATGACAAAAACAAAACTTCCATGAGCTTCAAAAAGCTACAACAATGTACTAGTAGATTAGGAGCTTTTTTATAGCCCATAGACATGATAGACTTGAATGATTTATTAAGATTGGTCACATAGATTTTAGGCTAGTAAGCCTATGAACTTGCATTAGCTTATGGTCATAATTGATTGCTTGTGTTTCATGCATAAAGCTGTAATTTCAAGTGGTTTAATCTTCACAATAGTTTAGGTGTATTTTTTGCTTTATGTTGTCTAGTTTTGACTATGATTCACCATCTTTTAGAAGCAAAAAATTCACTTTGCATGATTGATCATCGTGCTTCATGTTTTATCCTTGTTGGCCTCTATTGCTCATTACTTATTCTTATGTTTTGCAGAAGCTCAACATTTCTACCATGGACTTGATTTCTACCATGTCACCGTGTCTTGCTTCACAGACACATGAGGACGTGTGCCAAATTAGGAAGGGGAAATGTTAGCAATGGCTAACACAGGCTACACCAAGTATGCATCAAGCAGGAGATGTGCTATGGTTTTGCATAATATTTCCAGCACACTTTGTATAAGCCTTGGGCTCACTTGGAGTTCCAAAATTGTATATGCTAGCCTAAAGGGCTCAAGTTTAAACCCATAGTAGAAGGGATTGTGGTGAAAGCATTAAAAGGAATCCTTTATGCAAGGAGGCTTCATTCTTGAGTATCCACTCTTGACGATCCACTTTTGAGAGCTCCCTCTCTCTTGAGTGTACAGTCTATGTCTTAGCCTTGAGCTTAATGTCCATGCTTTAGAAGCTAGTGCTAACCATTGTAATTAGAGTAAGCTCTTCTTGATTAATCTAATTTCTATTTCTCATTAGTCTTATCTTCTCTACATTTCATTATGTCATGGAGTAGTATTACAGTCTCATTATTCTAGATTCGAGAGAGGTATGTACTTCTTGCTATTAACCACTCCTATTCTTCCACAAGCATTCAATTTGTGATATCTAGCATCACTAATTAGGTTTATTAAGTTGGGTCTTAATGTTGTAATTATTTTGTGTGTCCTATTGTTTGCTTGTGTGTAGATAGGTTTTATGAAGCTCTAACACCATTCACCTTGTATGTGTAGCTATTGATGAAGTGCCGTGATTGACATGTGGTAATTAGTGCGTGCTTATCATTAGTGTGCTTGGGATTTCTAGTCTATGGTAAGTCGGACTTTGGTGGAATTGATGTGTGTAGGAGTTGTTTGATTAGTGATTAGAGTATGTTTAGAGTTAGTCTTGCCATGGCTAATCTTTGCTTGCATTGGAGAGGTGATCTCTTGAATCCTCTATTTCTATTCATCCGATGCTTGTGCTTCCATGTCCTAGCCGGGTTACCGATCCACGTATTTGATAATTTTGTGTGGGTTGCGATTAGGTCGTGCTACAACGCCTCCCAACACCCTAGAGAGCTAGCTACCTCTTAGGCATAACCCAACCTTTAATATGGCAATGATCATATCTTCTTTTAAAAAGTTGTTGTCAGAAAATGTGGAACTTGAAGAAGCCAGACCAACCGGGAGATGGAGCTTACCTAAGGTCTCTATTGCACATGTGTATAAACACAATAAGTTATTTGCCCTTTCTGCTTACACGTTGTACCATGAAACTCATGGAAAGCTAACCATAAGGGATAATCATATTCTCCACCTCTTTGAGGAGCTTTTTGAGTTTAGAAATTGTGCATTATGCAAGGTTCATCAATTTGAACATACAGGATATATATCTCTTGGCATAATACCCTTTTTCTTTAAAGGTCTTAACGTTTCATGCTTCATTGGAGCATTGCTAGATACGAGGCATAGAAATTTGCCAGATCAAACCATTAGTAGTCTACAAGGTAGCTTATCTAATGGTTCTATATATATAGAATATTTTCAATTTCAAACTTTCCCTGTAGCCTTACTAATAAATGTTTTGATGAAGTAATGTCTCTCTTAATCAATATGCATAGCTCAGATCATTTGCAAATTGCCTATAGAATGATCATTAAAACTATCAATACTTGTCTTCCCTCTCTGTATAATTTTGGTTACCTACAAGAAGATGCATCTCAAACCAAAGGTCAAAATATTGTAATGTAAGTGGATGACACCACTTAGGGAACTTTACTTGAAATGGTAAACTGGCAAGAAGTAGAGTTTCCTTCAAAATGGAAACTAAATATTTCAAAGACGCTGTTAAATGAAGTTCATCAACCAGTGGCTTTGAATATTGAGCAGCTTGGATCGACTGATCAATGCAAAGTATTAAGCCGGTCTAGATCTAAGAAGGATATTGCTTTTGTCTTGGCGAAACTTGTTTACAAGATGTAGCTCAATGAACCTGACTCTCAAGCATCGAGCTATTCTTTTGCCTCAACTTCTCATTGACGACATAAACCTCCACCTCTGGCCTATATACATCCAAGGACTTATAAAACTTATGAAGGGTTGTTCAGATGTAGACTCTGCAATAGAATTATTGCATCTGAGTTTGTTTCTATTGGAATTGATCTCTTGGCCAAGGGAGCCATTGAAGAAAAGAAACTTTCTTACAATCTTCCCGATATTCTGTGAGCCCCAAATATACGTCTTCAACCTTTGAAATCGACCTCCAATTGGCATATATATATATATATATATATATATATATATATATATATATATATGTGTGTGTGTGTGTGTGTGTGTGTGTGTGTGTGTGTGTGTGTGTGTATATATATTTGTATGTATATATTTGTATGTGTATATTTGTATGTATGTATGTATATATATATATATATATATATATATATATATATATACATACATACATACAAATATACACATACAAATATATATAGATACACACACACACACACACACACACACACACACACACACACACATATATATATATATATATATATATATATATATATATATATATATATACATACATATATAACAAACTGGCAGAGTTTGCATCTAAACAATCCTTCATAATCTTTGTATCTTTTAGGATGAATACATGCCAGTGTTGGAGGATGATGGTGGCGATGAGAAGTTGAGGTAGAAGCATGACTCGCTTGAGAACCATAATCGCTTAATTGGTAGACTGGTTTCTCAATGACAAAAGCAATTTCCTTTTTGAATTTGGCCCTGCTTAAGACTTTGTATTGATCAGTAGAACCTAGCCTGTTGCAGATGCAAAGACGCAGGTTGTTGGATTTCATTAAGCAATGTCTTTGAAATATCTAATTTCCATTATGAAGGAAATTCAACTTCTTGCCAGTTGACCATTTCTGGTAAAGTACCTTGAGTGGCGTCGTCTACCTTCATGACTATTTGGGATTCAGTATTGCGCAAATACCCATAATTATACATAGAGGAAAGACATGTATCTACAGTCCAAACTATCATTCGGTAAGCAATGTGTAGGTAATTTGAATTATGCTTGAGATCTAACCCATGTGTTTTAATAAGAAGAGAAATTACTTCATCAAAATATCTATCAGTGAGACTGTAAGGTCCCTCCCTAAACCCTAGAGCCATTGAAATTTTTCGACCTAGAAAATAATTTAGAAAAAGTAAGACCGACAAAGAAGTTATATGGACAAGGAGACTTTACTCCAGAATGAAAAGACAAGGATATTTCAGATAAGAAATTACGTCATCCCTATATTTTTCCTTTAAGATTAAGGTTATTTTATACTTCTTCATCAAAAGCCGCGTGGAAACTGATCTAGATCGGGAACTAGGAGAAAAAGGGACTAACTTAATTGAAAGGTAAAGTTAAGAGCTAAGAACTAAGAAGAAAATTGGGGTCCAATAGCATTTGAGAAGAGAAATGGGGTCCAATAGCATTTGAGAAGAGAATTTGGGGTCCAATAGGAATAGAGAAGAGAATTGGGGTCCAATAGGATTTGAGAAGAGAATTGGGGTCCAATAGGAATTGAAAAAAGAATACCCACCATTTCCTATATAAGCACCCCCTCTCCTTTGTATTTTTAGACACACATATATTGCTAAGCTACTTTCATACTTGCCATGCTCAAGACTATGCTTAAGTAACTCAAGGTTTCCATTAAACCTTGATCTTGCTCTCTCCCTCTCTCGAAGTCCAAACCCTTAACTCTCTTCCTCTCTTGAAGGCCAAACCCTTGAGGGTTTTGTGAAGAAGCTCCTCTCTCCTTCCTCTTCATCCTAAATCCCTTTCCTTCCTCCTTGAGCCTCACATCTCTTCAAGAAGGACTTCAACCCCACTTCCCTCTTGCTTAGAGGAGGTAATCGTCATTTCTAGTAGGATTATTAATCCATATGTTTTAATACTAGGAAGGTTTATGTGTATCATTTTAGGTTTAAGCTTTAGTGGAAACCTTGCAATTAGGGTCAAGTGATAAGCGTATCTACGCATCATAAAGTTAAGCTTTAAAGGTAGATTTGCACTCGTAAGCTAAGCTTTAATGGTAACTTTGCACTTAGATGTAAGCTTTAGTGATTACCTTGCATTTTAGGTTCTTAGCTTTAATGGAAACCTTGCAATTAGGGTCGAGTGATAAGAGTATCTATGCATCATAAAATTAAGCTTCAAAGGTAGATTTGCACTAGTAAGCTAAACTCTAATGGTAACTTTGCACTTAGATGTAAGCTTTAGTGATTACCTTGCATTTTTAGGTTTTACGCTTTAATGGAGACCTTGCACTTAGTGTTAAGTGATAAGAGTATCTACGCATCATAAAGTTAAGCTTCAAAGGTAGATTTACACATGTAAGCTAAGATTTAATGGTAACTTTGCACTTAGATGTAAGCTTAAGTGATTACCTTGCATTTTTAGGTTATAAGCTTTAATGGAAACCTTGCACTTAGGGTTAAGTGATAAGCGTATCTACCGTATCATAAAGTTAAGCTTCAAAGGTAGATTTGCAATCGTAAGCTAAACTTTAATGGTAACTTTGCACTTAGATGTAAGCTTTAGTGATTACCTTGCATTTTTAGGTTCTAAGCTTTAATGGAAACCTTGCAATTAGGGTTAAGTGATAAGAGTATCTACGCATCATAAAGTTAAGCTTCAAAGGTAGATTTTCTCTCCTAAGCTAAGCTTTAATGGTAACTTTGCACTTAGATGTAAGCTTTAGTGATTACCTTGCATTTTTAGGTTCTAAGCTTTAATGGAAACCTTGCAATTAGGGTTAAGTGATAAGAGTATCTACGTATCATAAAGTTAAGGTTCAAATTATTATGATACATGGAATATCTGATTACCAATTGAAAGATAAGCTATAGATATAAGAGAAATAAGGATGGAGGAAATAAATTGGGTACACAAGGGAGGAGATATTGATAAGATTTAATTGAAAGATCAATATGAAATCCTTAACTGTCAAGAATATGGTATAAGTTGGATGATATCAATAAAGAAATGAGTCAACGCTCCAAATCATAAAAAAGTTAAAGTCTAGGTAAGAATGGTAAGATTTTACAAAGCATATTGAGGCTAGATAGAGAGCGAAGTGAAGAAATGATCTTCAGACCTAACAAGAGAAGCACAATCCGGTCACACCAAAGAAAAAATACCTAGTTGAGTAAGATCACACTCAGTAATTAAAATAAACCCGAGTCATTAAGACTTCTTTATGATTAAGACTTTTGAGTTTGCGCTAAAATAAAAATAAAAAATGGAAGAGAAGTGTATTATTCAAGGTCCATACCAGCTTCAATGTCCTTTAATTTAAATACCCTAAAGTTAGTGACCATCTTCGATCATAAGTTGACCAAATATTGAGTCTGTCTACTCTCTAAAGCATGTCCCGAGCTGAGGACAACTCTTTCTTCTTGCTGGGGAGTTTGTAAGGTCCCTCCCTAAACTCTTCATCAAAAGCCGCGTGGGAACTGATCTAGATCGAGAACTAGGAGAAAAAGGGACTAACTTAATTGAAAGGTAAAGTTAAGAGATAAGAACTAAGAAGAAAATTGGGGTCCAATAGAATTTGAGAAGAGAAATGGGGTCCAATAGCATTTGAGAAGAGAATTTGGGGTCCAATAGCATTTGAGAAGAGAATTTGGGATCCAATAAGAATAGAGAAGAGAATTGGGTCCAATAGGATTTGAGAAGAGAATTGGGGTCCAATAGGAATTGAAAAAAGAATACCCACCATTTTCTATATAAGAACCCCCTCTCCTTTGTATTTTGAGACACACATATATTGCTAAGCTACTTGCATACTTGCCATGCTCAAGACTATGCTTAAGTAACTCAAGGTTTCCATTAAACCTTGATCTTGCTCTCTCCCTCTCTTGAAGGCCAAACCCTTGAGGGTTTTGTGAAGAAGCTCCTCTCTCCTTCCTCTTCATCCTAAATCCCTTTCCTTCCTCCTTGAGCCTCACATCTCTTCAAGAAGGACTTCAACCCCACTTCCCTCTTGCTTAGAGGAGGTAATCTTCATTTCTAGTAGGATTATTAATCCATGTGTTTTAATACTAGGAAGGTTTATGTGCATTATTTTTAGGTTTAAGAGTATCTACGCATCATAAAGTTAAGCTTCAAGGGTAGATTTGCTCTCGTAAGCTAAGCTGTAATGGTAACTTTGCACTTAGATGTAATCTTTCGTGATTACTTTGCATTTTTAGATTTTAAGCTTTAATGGAAATCTTGCAATTAGGGTTAAGTGATAAGAGTATCTACGTACCATAAAGTTAAGCTTCAAAGGTAGATTTGCACTCGTAAGCTAAGCTTTAATGGTAACTTTGCACTATGATGTAAGCTTTAGTGATTACCTTGCATTTTTAGGTTTTAAGCTTTAATGGAAACCTTGCAATTAGGGTTAAGTGATAAGAGTATATACGCATCATAAAGTTAATCTTCAAAGGTAGATTTGCTCTCGTAAGCTAAGCTTTAATGGTAACTTTGCATTTAGATGTAAACTTTAGTGACTACCTTGTATTTTAGGTTTAAGCTTTAATGGAGAGCTCGAAAACTCATAAATTATAGAATGACCTTCTAGCTTCCTAAAAATGGAAAGCTAGGTACCATAAGAAAAGACTAGTTGTCTAAGCTGGATAGAAGTAGTTCAATTTTTGGTATCGAAAAGTATTTCTAAAGTTTTCAATTTCAAGTTTGTTTGCAAATACGGGATGGGGGAGATAGGGGATAACTTCACGGAATTGATCTCCGTGTTGTTTGAACCAAAAACTCTACAAGCTTCCATGGAGATACCCCATGGATGGCAAAGGATTGCAAAAACCTGGGAATTGACAAAACGGGGATTGAACTTAGAAAGTTGGCATTTCCGAAGAGACATTAACCATCAAATGCCTATGGCAAAAACTCGCTTGTATTTTCTAAATACACTTGCCTGGTAGATAATTAATGAAAGTAGGAATTAAGGTTCATAAATGAATGAACCTGGAAATTACCAACTAGGAGTTAAAAGGAATCTCGAGAGGTGATAGGGATAGCCCATTGCAAAACATAGATTTAACTAGGAGTTTTGAAGATTGTTTGGAAATGACCGGGAACCAAGATGGATCTTCTTGGGGTCAATTTCATTGAAAGGCCGGCCCATTGAGAGGATTCTCTTGGGGAACTTGTCGGAGATTGTCCCTTTTCGGCTAGGGCAGTGTAACCGGCAAGTTGTTATACCTAGGTCATTCATGCCCGAGGGATAAGGGATGAATGGGTTTGTTGTATTTTTGCCCGGTCGAGTGAAGTACCCGCGGTATCTTATTGGAAATCGGCCATAATCCGGGTATGACCTGATGCCAATAGTTGGATGAGAAGGTTATACTCAGGGAGGATGATGTGAATTTAATTAAGAAAATTTGTGCGACTTGGTTGCTTAAAAAGGAACTTGAAAGGCTAGGAATATAGGGGCTATCCTCTGCATCTGTCACCAGATGGTGCTATACCTCTCGATAAAATGCTTAGGAAGGAATGATTAAATTACTTGATGAACCTTTCCCAAACACTTATTCTGAGAAATATTGTGAAGGTGATGCCATTTTGATGGCTTGTAACCGATTATCTTGGCCTGAATGGGGAGGTAAGATGAATTGGTTGAAACTAAATGTGTTGCATGATTAGTTAGGAAACTAGTTACAAGCTAATTATAGTAGATAAAGGAAACGAAATGAATTAAACGTTTCTAAATAAAGATCTGGTGGGAACAACCAGATGAATTTCCCTGAACGAGGGTATGCAAAAGATTGCATGCTGCTTGTTGTTTGATGATGTCTGATAGAGTATTGTCTTCCTGATATTGTAGTAGTTAAGTACTACCTCGGGAAGGGATTTTCATGAAATGGTTCGGTGGGTGGGTGGATCCCGGGGCGACGGTCACTTTTTAGAATGTGTATGATATCACGTGAGTTAACCGGAGAGGATTATTAAAAGACCAAAATGTATAAAAATGTATACATACAGAGGGGGGTGGGGGTTTTTTAAATAGGCTCACAGTGTAAGTATAGTATGTATATTGGGATATTATTAATTACCTCTTGAATGCACGTGATATAGGGGTCTTTTGATAAGTGACTGCCCCGGGGGAGGATCCGGAGGATCAGATGGCTGGATGTTGATTGACAATTTTTATGTTAAACGCTAGGACTACGTGGGATAAAAATGGGTAATCGGGGACGAGCGAGACCAGGTAGGATTGCAAGATCCCTCTTCTTAGGGAAAAGTGATAATTGCCGTGCCTGCTTGTCAGGAAAAAGGGGTTATCCCCATGAACCAAGGGAGAACAAGAAAGCAAGAGCAGATCCTCAAGTTAAAAGATCAAGAGAAATCAAGACTAAGGACCACGATTTTGGGTGCAGAAAGCTGTCAAGGACAAATTGATTATGAGAAATGGATAGAATCATTGAATGAATGGATGTACCCCCTTGGGTTGGCAATCGAGATAGGCCGGAGTCTTGTCTGAGTGTCGGTCCCAAGCGGGAGGGATACCTGTAGATAGATCTACGTCATTCCCTGGAACGGTCTGGAGGACTGAGGGAGCTGAGTAGGGTCAAGTCTGGGTATGACCCTCACGTTGGGTTGGCGTTCGAGATAGACTAGAGTCCTATCTGAGTGTCGATCCCAAGTGGGAGGGATACCTGCAGATAGATCTACGTCATTCCCTGGAACGGTCTTGAGGACTAAGGGAGGTGAGTAGGGTCGAGTCTAGGTATGGCCCTCACAGAGACTACATGGAAAATTTGGAAAACATTCTATGTAGATGGGTCCATTTGATAGACTCCCTTGAAAGATACTGATTGTCTATCTGGTAAATTCTTATGCCTTGTATCAAGCAAAGCCCCAATACATGAAACGTTAAGCCCATTTCTAGATGGTATTATCCCAACACCTATATATCCTATATGAAAAAATTGATGACCTTTGCTTAACACCTTCTTCCAAAACTCGAAAAGCTCTTCGAAACAGCTGAAGATGCTTGATATGGCTTTGAATATCCGTTGAGTAGACCAAGATGTCATCAATGTAAAGAAGAAGAAATTCTTTACATAGAAAATATGATTTTAATTCTTTCTTGACAGAGAGAAGGGGTAGGCTTTAGTTCCATGGAAAGAACAAATTATTCGTACATACCTCGGGGGACTAAGAAACTAGTTTTGTATCTATCTTTGGGCTCGATTTTAAACTGCCAAAAACCACTCTTTTAGTCAAATTACGAGAAGACCTGACAATGCTTGATTCTTCTTAGTAATTCATCCTTTAGTGGTCTCAGGGGGTTCACTATGTATAAAACTACCATATCACGTGTGTTCAAGACATGTTTGTAAAACCCCTTATCTGTGAATTGTTTTTAGAATATACTGTACCCTTTTCTTTTAATATTTGTAGATTTTTTTCAAATTTGAAAAAATAATGCCCTTTTGTATATATATTTTTGTAAGTTTCAAGAACTTTAAATACCCTTCTGTTGAACTCACGTGATAGGTTACATTTTCATTAGGTGACCTCCCCGGGTTTGTGGTAGTGGGCATCACTTGTGTTCCAGCCAGTCATTGATGGGTTTGTAATTGATTACCAATCTCTTTTTTCCTCTTTTTTGTTCTGAATGTTTATTTACATAGAAGGCTTGACAAGCGAACGCATTAGTAGATGGTGAAATGAGTCCATCCTGAAGAAGATGATTAATTTCATCATGGCATAACTTAGTATCCTCTAAGGACATCCCTAGATGTGTGGCTTTGAACCCTGTAGGCTTAGGATCACCTGGTAGAGAAATCCAATATTCTTCCTTAGTTTCCCAGAATGCATATATCCTCTCCATTCTTCCTGCTGAGTAATGGAATTTTCTTGCTCAACCATAGTTGGGAATAGAGGCAGAGGAGTATACTGCTGCTGCTGCTCTTGCTTAGATAAGTTTAATTTTACTGGTCATTGCTCTCTTGTCCATGATTCAATTTCATCAAAGGAACTAAGAGTAGAACTTGAGTTAGATGGAACATACCTCTTTTTCTATGGAAATGAACATGGTTTTCTAACCATGCTGGCTAGTCTTAGTTCATTGTTATTAGAAATTTTTTGATATCTCACAATTTTAGAAAGAAGTCGATGCACTGGTAGAGCTGTCTTTTGATTGCTCAGAATTAGAATTGTAGTTGGCATATTCTGCATTTGGAATGTCTTTCTTTTGTAGAACATTTCAATAGACGACTTCGTATTCATATGTTTCCTTGAGGACTACATTGCCAAATTTTTTCTTCCATTGAGGGCATTCTAGTGCGATGTGCCCTTGCTTATTACAGATGTACATCCTATCTGTTTCCTTTCTTCTTTGCTAAATTTGCGCTTTCTGCGAGCTACCTTGAACTTCTTGCCATATTTATTCTTCCGTTGTTTGAACTTACAATAACATTTGGCTTTATCTCTGCAACCGAAGGTTTTTGCTTTTGCTTCTTTGACACAAAAGTTAGAGTTGAATCCTTTGACTTGTTTGATATCCTTCTTCATCTTGATGCGAGCACACTCTAAATCAGTTATTTCATCAATAAAAGCATTGATCTGGGCTATAGAGATATTTTCATCCAAATAGAGACCAAATGCTTTAATCCTTTCTTTCACAAGATTAACAAATGACTCAGGAAATGAGTTGATGTAGTATTGCTTATACTCAAATTTGAAGTACCTCCTAGAAACTGATACATCAAATGAGTCATATGTTGCTGGTATTTTTTGATTTGGGTAAGATCACACAACTTGCTTCTGAAGAAGGCTTCCTTCTTGTGTTCTTGGATTTTGTTGGTCGATC
This sequence comes from Adiantum capillus-veneris, assembly GCF_014529385.1. NCBI lineage: Eukaryota > Viridiplantae > Streptophyta > Polypodiopsida > Polypodiales > Pteridaceae > Adiantum > Adiantum capillus-veneris. The sequence goes on from NC_140939.1 coordinate 107,575,232, forward strand.
CCAAAAAATGCATAACCAATGCTGCAAAAAATAAAGAGATTACATTGTCAAAGCTTCCATGACCTTTTGGTCCACCCTGCATGATATATGCTTTGCTGTCAGTGCTAAGATCATCCCACCAAGCTCGTAGCATCCCTTGAAAGCATGCTATAATCATTGAGACTGGCTGCCTTTGTGTAAGGTCATTGTAATGAATTCCATAATGAGGAGAACTATAAATACACTCGAAGACCTTCCACACCAGATCTTGATTTAATCCATCTATGTCCAGATAGTCATATCACTAATTTTTGTGACTCCTTTCAGAGTTGTAGAAGAGGATGATGAAGGGGGTTTTGATTTTTACCTCCTCCGTGTGCATTTTTACAGGATTGAGAATTTTCACTTTATCTTCAGAACTGATTTTTGAATGATTCTCAGAAGAATCTTCTAGAGCTAGAATTATTTGAGAAAAGAATATATCATGTTCATGTAATTCTTCCTCCTCATATTTCATGCAGCTATCATCTTGAAATACTGTCCATTGCACATCTTCAGGTAGAATAGTTCTGACAACTTCTCCCATTCATTCCCTTTGCTGCCAGCTTTGTCTTTGGGCATTCATTCCCCCATCTTCAATATCTTCTTCTGCGAAGGGAGACATTTCTTCCAGAAAGTTGGGTACCAAAATAATCACAGGTTCTTGCAAAACTCTGGAAAACATTCATGGAAAATCTTTGTTGTTGGGACTTCCACCAAATTTAATAGCTTGCTGCAAGGTGCCTGTTGTGTATCCGTGACTTATGCTTTGCTCTTTTTCTTCTGAGTAGATACCCCTATATATATATATATATATATATATAGATATAGATAATGGGTTCTCACATTTGCCTCCCCAAGGAGAAAAAGGTGAAGTTGGGTGGGGATGGTTTCACATACATATATTTATTACAAATGTTTGGCTTGCCTAGCCTTACCAATGCTTGCATTTTCTTGCCTTGTTGCCCACAAACTCCCCTCCTCAATGGAACTCATTGCATTGTTGTAAGGATCCAAATCTCTCTCTCTCTCTCTCTCTCTCTCTCTCTCTCTCTATATATATATATATATATATATACACACACACACACACACACACACACACACACACACATTGAAGGGGAAGGGCTGGGAGCATAGCAAAACAGGAATATGCACGCACACACTCTCACACACACCACCATAGCCACACACAAGTTGGAGGGGGAGAGCCAACACGTACTGTGTGCCCCCTTTATTTCTTCTCTATCTTATGTATTAAGGCAAAATACTTAGTTTTAGTGGCTCACACAAGTGTATAGCTGTACACTTAGGGTTAGTAGCAGTTAGTGATGGGCGGTCGGCCACATGGCCATTAGACTTAACATTCTCCCACTTGATGGCCAATGTGGGAGACCATAAGAATGGAAGAGAACCACTTCACCCAATGCCCATCAACTCATGACAGTGTTAAAGCTAATGGCTAGAGAGACTTTTAGTGAGTGCATCCATTGTGTTCTCTAACGTAGGAATCTTCACTAAATCAAGGCTCTTGTTTTCCAGGCATTCATGACTGAAGTGATAACGCACATCAATGTGTTTCATTCTAGAATGAAACACTGGATTGTTAGCCAAGGCAATACCACTCTAACTGTCACAATGAAGAATTGGTGTATGCTGCTCCAATCCAAGATCTTTCATTAAGCGAGCAAGCCAAATAGCTTCTTTGCATGCCTCACTCAATGCAACATACTCTGCCTCTGTGGTAGAAATGGATGTACATTCTATTGGGGTTGCCAAGCTATGGAGGATGCAGCCTTTGGGAATCCAGAGCATGGAGGATGGCGTGCAGCAGATGAGAGAGAGAGAGAGAGAGAGAGAGAGAGAGAGAGAGAGAGAGAGAGAGAGAGAGAGACTGCGGTACTCTGGAAAAAAAATAACGCTATATGTTCATTCCTTTGTTACTTACAATATAGCCAAAAGAGGCTTCCATGCAACTGCCATGCAAGACTGAAGATGCATCTGCATGCTATAGGGAACAGTGCCCACATGCTAAGACAGTACGGGGCTTGCATACCCAACAACCCCCCCTCAAGCCCAAACCACTGACAATGGACTTGATACAGGCCATGGCAGAGTCCAATCACCTGAAACCATGAGTAGAAGTCCCCCCCCTGACTATAGCATAGGTGTGTGTGTGTGTGTGTGTGTGTGTGTGTGTGTGTGTGTACTTCCCTCAAACAACCATTAGTGTGAGACATACCAAAACTCGCCCAAACAACAAAGGGTGGTCTTACTATATTTCAAGGCAATGTCTATAACCCATACAAAAGTGTGGCATGACAATGAGTGACAATAGATAAAATTATAACAGACCTATGACGACATGACAAAACACGACATTTAGGTAGAATAATTAAACTGAAAAGTAGTTGAAGAATATTGCCAAAAAATCGAGTTTGAAAGAAATTAATCCGAACTTGCTTCTGTTGATTTGATTTTGGAGTCGTACTTTTGCTTTTCTTCGGTATCACCATGAACCAAGAAGCTTTGCAAACAATTGTCTTTGCAGTACTTTGAAACTCTTTGTTGTGTATGAGCGTGATCAAAAGCACCGCACATGTCCTTGGTTATCTGCTACACAGTTGCCAAGCAACACTTTGCTAGGCTGTGCCTTGAATGACCAATTTCACCAAAGAAAAGGAAAAAGCTTGATTTGTTGGAAGCAACAAGCAACGGTGGAGAGGGGGAAGGGAACACACCCGACACACACGCAATGGCCCCTATATAGCTCATGGTATCCACAACACCCCTGTCCTCTCAAAAAACACCTTCAAAAAAACAATTCTCACTAGCAGGGCCTTGCCCACACTTCGCCCAATTCACACACGACCTGCATAGTCGCTAGACAGTGATCACTTTGATCTTGCCCGCTTTTTGCACTTCCACAACTCAACACCTCTCTCTCTCTCTTTATCTCTCACACACACAGGGGTCCCGGGGGGGCGCACACGCTCACACACACCGGCACTACACACCTTGGAGACAAGCAAAGAAGAAAGGGGAGGAGGGGGGAGAGACGATGCCAAAAACCGGCAATGACAGCTTCTGCTTCAAAGAAAAAAAATGTCATGTACAACATCCATATGGTTTGCTCTTGGCCGCACCATGGCCATCACCCATCCGTACTGAGGGGCATACACATCCCTCGCTACTGGAATATGTCAGCACACACCTCGACAAGAAAATTGACTATTGGCTCTGCTCGCGTAACATCTCCTCCTCTTGACAGCCCTTGCTGGCTTCCTTTTCTACAGAGCTCTCACCCTTCGAGCCTCTTTGCAAACAACGCATGCCGGCCTCAATCGTTGAGCGCACAAAGCCCTTTATTTTTCCATCTCAATTCTCTTTTCTTCCCCTCCAAAAGAAAAAACCTCCAGCTCAAAAACGCTGCTCTCTCTTTTCCCTTCTTTTTCTTCTTTTTTTCCTCCTCCTTTCTAAAAAAGTCACCTTCAGCAATAGCGCCTGACACTATTGCTCCCAGCCTTCACAAGAAAAACCCTCTTTTTTCTTTTTTTTCTTGTGGAACTCACCTCAGGCTTCTACTTTTCAAAATCCATCCTTATTCCTTGTTACCTTTTATCTATAACCAAGGATGGGTTTTCATGCAAGCTTTCCATGCTGCCGGTGCTTTGTGTGCTAAAATTGGCCAAATTCCCCTCTCATCAAGTCACACCCTTTCCAACACTGAACCTCAAAGACTCTGCCGTATTTCAATCACTTCACACCTCCGTACATGAAGTCGCAAAAGTAGCGTTGTTGATTTATGACTGTCAACACAACCTGCATAATCACTGTCTACAAATCCGTGAATGGATAACTCTCCACGACCATAGCATAACTGTCTATCTGCAGTGCCATTCAAGTATTTGAGAATCGACGTGCATAATCATTGTCTACAAATCCGTGAATGGATAACTCTCCACGACCATAGCATAACTGTCTATCTGCAGTGCCATTCAAGTATTTGAGAATCGACTTGACAGCATCCCAATGCTTTTTACCAGGGTTAGACATAAATCTGCTGACAAATCCCACTGCATGTGCAATGTCAGGTCTTGTAGCCACCATGGCATACATGAGACTACAACAAGCTGAAGCATAAGGAACCTTAGCAATTGCAGCTTTTTCATCAACAGATTTGGGACAATCGTTCTTGCTAAGTCTCAAATATGCAGGCAATGGATTACTCAAAGCCTTCCCCTTCTGCATGTTGAAACAATCAAGAACCTTGTGCACATACTCTTTTTGAGAAAGGTACAACAACCTCTTCTTCTGGTCACGAGTAATGCGCATACCCAAAATGTGATTGGCTTCACCCAAATATTTCATGTCAAATTGACTTTTTAGCTTGGTTTTCAAGTCAACAATGTTCTTCTTGGAATGACCAGCAATAAGCATGTCATCTACATAAAGGATAAGCATAATAAGCTATCCATTGGGTTGTATTTTCACGTAAAGACATGGATCCTCATTAATGCACTTATAGCCTAGGGAATGCATAATGCATCAAACTTTTGATACCATTATCTGGATGATTGCTTCAAGCCATAGAGACTTTTCAAAAGCTTTCAGACCAAATTTTCCTTGCCCTTTAGCACAAACCCTTCAGGTTTTGCTGCATATAAATCTCTTCCTGAAGACTACCATGTAAGAAAGCTATAATGACATCCATTTTATCAAGCTCCATATCTTCAGTGGCAACCATAGCAAGCAACATTCTCAGTGTGGTCATCTTGACCACTCGAGAAAAGATTTCCTAGAAATCGACACCATATTCTTTCTTGAACCCTTGGCCACTAAACGAGCTTTGTAATTGTCAATCTTCTTCTTGTAAACCCATTTACAACGCAGTTCTTTCCTACCTTTTTGCAATGGAACAAGTTCCCATGTTTTGTTCTTTGCAATACTGGACATCTCCCTCTTCGTAGCATGTTCACACTGAACCTTATCATTGGCTAGCATAGCCTCTTTGTAACAAGAAGGCTCACCACTATCTATCAGCAAAACAAAATCCACACTTGGAACAAAATGTTCTGGCGGATGTGTGACTCTTTCAGATCTCTGCAGTTGATCAGAACTCGTACTAGCCTATGTAGTAAGTGGCTCGGGAGTTGTCTGGACAGGAGGTGATGCATCGGAAAATATCACTTTCCAAAATTCAATCACTTTCCAAAATTCAACCTCTTTCACTGGTTGTCTATGCATCTTAGTCTCATTAAAGACAACATCACTGCTAAGGATCACTAATCAACTTTTTGGATCCCATAAATGATAGCCAAATTGACCATCTACACTATAGCCAATGAAGATACATTTCCTGGGCTTAGGATCTAGCTTAGCATGCAACTCCTTGGGGTACATGTGCATAAGCTTTACAACCAAATGTGTGGAGTTTTTCATAAGACAATTGATGTCCTGACCATAACTCCAAAGGTACAAAAAGCTGTAATGAAGCATGTGGTGATATATTGATCAAGTACACGACTGTGTATAATGCTTCAGCCCAAAACGCTTGCGACAAATTAGCATGTGATAGCATAGACATAATTCTCTCTTGGATGGTCCTATTCATTCGTTCTGCAACACCATTTTTTGCAGGGGTATAAGGAGCTATAAAATCACGCTTAATTCCCCTACTTGAACAGAAGTTTTTCAACTCTTAGGAGACATATTTGCCACCATTGTCTGAGCACAAAGCTTTCAACTTATGTTCAGACTGAGTTTCAACACTAGATAATAACTTCTTGAAGCAAGAAAAGGTCCCATCTTTAGACTTCATGGCATAGACCAAAACATGTCGTGTTGCATAGTCAATGAATGTAACATAATAGGACGCACCACCATGGGATTTAGAAGGCATAGACCCACATAAATCATTGTGCACAAGCTCTAAGGGTTTTCTTTCTTTGTCAAAAGAATGTGTACAATGTGTCCGTGTTTGCTTTCAATATTGACAATGCTCACAAAAGGAAAAACCTGAAAATGACAAAGATGGTAAGTATCCCAAACAAGAGAGTGTCTCCATTGCCTTCTTTGACATATGTCCTAACCGACTATGCCACAAAGCAACAGTTGGCAGCTCGGTTACAGAAAGAACACTGTTTTTATCGGATACATAAAGAGGATAAAGTGAACCAACTTTAGAACCATGGGCTATAATAAGATGACCCTTCTCAAGTGACTTTGTAACCCAAGTCATCAAGATGTCCAACCAAAATCAGATTGTGTGTCAAGTCTAGAACATGATGCACATTATGGATGATAAACTTCACCCCATTTTCCATAACCATGGCAATATCACCTACGCCAACAATGTCACAAGAGTAAGTGTCACCAAGTGTAACAGAGGCAATGGTTTCCTCGTATGTAGTAAACCAATGCCTATGAGGTGGGACATGCAACGAAGCACCCGAATAAAGAATCCATGTATGTGATACTTCACCACTAATAGGAGTTCAGCTGGCAGATAACTCTGCAAAGATAGAGTTTCATGTGCATCATAAAAGACATCATTATTTTTAGTCAACATATTAATGTCTGCGCATCACTGTCATCCCGAACTATGTTCAGTTCTTCAATCTTAACGGAACTCTTTGGTTTCTCCTTTTTATCATCAGGATCTTTGCGTTTACCTTTGCCCTTCTCTTTATCACGCTTCCAAGCATAACAATCCTTCTTTATGTGACCAAACTTATCACAATAATGGCATTGAATATTGCGGCGACCACGAGACTTTGATCTACCCTTTGATGCATCACTATTGCCCTCTTTCTTGGACTCACATTGTGAAGAATGGCCCTTACGTTGTTTATCTTCCCTTTGCACATAATTAGCCTCGCCATGATGCGAGCTAGTCATGGTCTTTTGACGCATCTCCTCTGACAAAAGTGCACTAGTAACATCATGGTACTTTAGTGTACCATTAGGAGCAGAGTTACTAACAGCTATGCAAAAGATATCCCAAGAGGGTGGCAACGAACAAAGCAAAAAGATTTCTTTCATCTCATCATCAATGGTCATGCACTGTTCAGGAATCTGGGCAAAAAGAGAATCAAAATCTTTGATATGGCTGGCAATGCTAACTAACTCCTTCATACGAAGGTTGAAAAGTTTTTACATCAGGAAAACCTTATTGCTAGCCTTTGCTTTTTGTAAGTGTTGCATAATTTCTGCCATAAAGCATGAGTAGTCTTTCATTCTAACATTGAAAAGTACACCGACTCACCAAGATGCAGTCTAACTGTAGACCTGCATAGCTCATCGAGCTTCTCCCACTGAAACTGAGTCATGTGCAAATCTTTAGTTCTAGCCGCATAGGCAATAAGCAACTTTTGCTTCTTTTGGACAAGCACATCATGCATTTGGTTCTCCAAAGCTGAAAATTAGTGCCCTCAAACTTCTTTATGTCATAAATGTCACTGTCTTTGCTAGTAGACATGATGACAAAACTACCAAAAGATTTTGGAAAATTTTCGACAGATTCTCCTTTGTATTTGGGACTATGTCAACCAAAACACGATATAAAATGACCAAATATGTCGCTAAAGCATGAAAAAGGGCAATGCCTCTCAAAATCACACTATATAGAGATCAACTAAGGCACATAAATTTTCAAACCGACCATAGACCACCAACTCGGCATCAAAAGCACCTATACCACTCTATACATGTCCTATGGCGAGGCCTCATAAGGGATGCTCTAGCTACCTGTATCACCAAAGGTATCTCCACATTTGAGAATACCCTAGCTCAATGAAAAACTCATGCTAGCGACCCTCAACAACGTAGGTTATGCAGCAAAATATATAGAAAAGTCTCAGAAATGGCGAGGACTTCCGTAATAGTCAAAAGATGGCTCCACAAAAGCGTACAATGGTAGTATCTACAAAGACGTAAAAGTATTTCAGGATGCTCAAACAAGCATCAAAAGCATGTGCATGCAAATAAACATCCCTGTGGGGAGTCAAACCGCTCTCAAAAGAGCTCAAACACTGTCAAAAGTGTCAACATATGCATGTACGCATAAACAACTGCTCCCATTGGAAACAGAGTATTGCAAGCATTGAAACCTGTAGCCTGTGAGTTTATGCCGATGCCATAGGTGAAGTCGAGATCGAGGCTGAGAAGAACAAAGAAAGCTAACCAAGCCACTCTATGTACTTGTACCTGTATCTGTAGTCAAAGAAGACAATGTTGTCAGACTCTATGTGTGTGTATGAGGCCACTCCAAAAGAGGCTACATGCTCTCAAATGAGCCGTGGGCTCTTGTAGATGGAAGAGATTGCAACAATGGTACCTGTAACTAGCTATGGAAGCTATGCAACACAAACTACCAAAAGAGGACTGAAAACATCAGCTCCTCTACCGTAGCTCAAATGATGTTTCTGATGGCTCGAATGGCTCTGAAAGGGGGGGAAAACCATAGGATACCTGCTGAAAATGCTCTCAAAAATCTGAATTTGCCGATGGTGAAATTGAAATCCTGTTTCCACTCTTAAAAGTGTGCGTGTGCACAGAAACAATTTTGGGAATGAAACCGCTCTGATACCAGATTAAGCGGAGAAGCTGGGAGCACAACGAAAGAGGAATACGCACGCACACACTCTCACACACACCACCATAGCCACACAGAGGTTGGAGGGGGAGAGCCAACATGTACTATGTGCCCCCTTTCTTTCTTCTCTATCTTATGCACTAAGGCATAATACACACTGTAGTTAGTGTTATGGCTCACACAAGTGTATAGTTGTACACTTAGTGTTAGTAACAGTTAGTGATGGGCGATCGACCACATGGCCATTAAACCTAACATGTATACACACACACACACACACACACACACACACACACACATATATACATATATATATCTTCCAACTTTTTGCCTTGTTGCCCACCAATTCCCCTCCTCAATGGATAGGCCCACTTACTAATTCCAAGGATCAAAATCTCTCTCTCTCTCTCTCTCTCTCTCTCTCTCTCTCTCTCTCTCTCTCTCTCTCTCTCTCTCTTCCATCTCTTTCTCTTAATCACGCCATTGAGGCAGTCCCGGGCGGGCAACAAGAAGAGTGGCCTCGAATCACCCTTCTAAGCTCCCGTGCTGCTCAATTGGGTTGGGGTTGGAAAAAAAAAACAAACACATACACAAACCCACAACCTAACCCTACACAAATATGGGGCACCACCTAGTTTTACACGCAAACAAGGACGCGTAGAGAGAGAGAGAGAGAGAGAGAGAGAGAGAGAGAGAGAGAGAGAGAGAGAGAGAGAGAGCTCGGGCTACTTTGGAATGTATCGGCAGTGATCAAGCAAACATAAATATATATGTAATAAAGAGAGAAAGGGGGAAGGGATGCTTGTTGCACTAATACCTTCTTACAAATCTGTCATGACCAATCAAATTGAGATTAGTATTTGTTCAACATAGCTTGAGTAAATTACATCGCAACACATCACAAGAAAATCCACCCCAATCACTGTCTTAAGGCCAAGGGAATCCCCTCCACCTTGTCGCCCTCTTACAGCATGTGGGATTTATGGCTAAATTGATAACAACACCCAGAGACAAGCTATCAAGAACTTAAATAAAACACCAAGACACTTACACATCATTGTTGTCCGTGACTTAACGTTGGAAGAGAGACAAAGTATCCATGCTTAGTCCAAATCCACCCTCCTTGATTCAGCAAAGAGCTCCCTTGCTAATCACCCCTAATACAACACGTACATATGCATAAGCCAATGAGATTCCACTCAAGAGCTCCTTCTCAAGAGGTTGAGCTTGGCTTCTCAAGCTATATCATAGTGCTCTTGCTTATGGCTTCTTCCTATTGTGCCATCTACACCCTCCTTTTATAGCAATTTTGAAGGCTAGGGTTACTCCTCTAACCAACCATACTCCTCTAACCATGGTTGGGTTACATTTTCAACACTTTATCTAATTTCTTTTGCTTGGAATTATCAAGAAGTTGATGGGGATAGATGAAGAAAAGAGAGAGGAGAGAAATGGAGGTGATAGGACTTTTTATAGTAGGTTAGTGTTAGTAAATTAGTAGAGTTAGTTTTTTTATCAATTTACAATGGGAGTATCCATGTAGGATACAAATAAGGAAGAAAAACTCCTAAGAGGTAAGAAAAGATGGATTTTTTACAATGTTGATGCTCCAAGGGCCAATTTGACGCTTGTTGACGGTCCACTAGCTTTGACGGTACGTTTTTTCTCCATCTTGACCTTCCTTGGGAGCAAAGGGAATTGAACATGAGTAATCAATCACCATGATGCTGTCTTTCAATAGAAGAGGCTGAATTTTGTGGTTTTTTTTATAGATATGGGTAATTTGGAGGAGGAAAAAAGAGACTAGGTTGTCAATTTTGGGATGGAAGTGTGTGTAGGAGGCATGAGGTCACCATGGTTTCTCTTATTCTTAAGGTTGAGGAGAAGGTGAGTAGGGTGCAGAGAGGAGTGGTGAGAGAGGTGGGGATGATGAGTGGAGAAGTATGTGTGGAAGAGGAAAGTGATAAAGTGGAAGAGGGAGTGTGGCTGCATAGCATGGGCAAACTGGGGTCCACCAATAAAATCATAGCTCACAGCTTGTAGCTCAAAAAAATATGAAAACATTTGAGGCAAAAGTTCAGCTCACGAGCTACAATTCTTATCTTTATCACTATTTCAAATTCGAAGAGCAAGTGACCTTTAAAAATTTAGCAAAACCGACTGTTTTTTTTCACTACACAAAGTCCTTGTGGGGTCCTTCTTTGGATGATTCTTTTGAATGCCTCCAAAGAGTGAGCCCTCCATAATACATGCATGCATGCCACATATCCTTGAACTTATTTTGTAAGTCTATAATTGAAGATATTGTTGAGATCACGATATAACTAAATAGTACAACTAAGGAAATCAAATATGAGGAGCCTTGAAAATATGTACATATAAAAATATAAATAATATAAGTGGAAAAATATAAAGGGGTCAACTTTACAAGTAATGAATCTCTCTCATTATGAGGCTACCATAAAAAGATGAATATTTGGTGTTCTAATTTATGAGAGTAAAAGAGAATAGATGCAGGAAGGAAAAATATCACAATAGTGAAAAAATATACACATAAATAACTAGTTTTTTTGGACTTTTATTGGGGTGGAGTTACACCAAAAATAAGAGAATCTTGCATGAAATTATTTTTATATGGGATAAAGAGTATACAAAATGATAAGAAAAATCATGGTAGTGGTGAGTCAATGTACATAGCATAAATAACGCACACCTAGGTAGAAATATTTAAATAAATACCAAAATAATTATTAAAAAAATACTTATATTTAGGCCTTATATACAATGAAATATTGACACACAAAGAGGCCATAATATACTTTTATTTTTTATCTTTTTATTTATTTTTGGGTCAACTACCCCAGTGACTAGCTAATTAAAGGTTTTTTAAGAAGATATGGAGAAAGTCCCCTAACTCACACACACCTATGTACAGTGAAATGGTAAGGATAGCCACAATGTTTGGGTGATTTTTGTAGGGTGAGGTAGCTCACTATGGCAATTTGGATAGCCAAAAAACGGCTATCATTAGCTCTCCCCAGGATGATGGTATATTCATGTACCATCATAAAGTATCTTTTTCAAAGAGAGTACTTCAGAGTCCTTGACACGATCTTCATTGTTTGGCCCCTTGGAATTTTGGTTTGAGTTACACTCATGCTTCATGGAACAATACTTACATGAGATAGCTACCTTTTGACAGATCTCTTGTAGATCCTTTGGTAGAAGGCAACTCAAATAGGGCTTCAAACAATACCCGTTTACCTTCATGGAGTGCTCTTTCCCATTCAAGTCCCTAAGCTGATAGTAACTTGAGTTGAAAGCCTTTTTGACTATGTATGGCCCCTGCCATCTAGTTTCAAAATTGGTATCAAAACAATTATCGAGTCGATTGTCATACCTTAGCACAAGATCTCCTTCATTGTTGCCTTTGTCCTTCAGTTTCTTGTCAAGCTTCTCCTTCGTCTATGTAGCTTTCCTCTTATAGCACTCGTATGCTGCTTCTCTTTTCCACTCAAGATCATCTAAGGTAAGAATTCGATCCATCCATGCTTCTTGATCATCTTGTGCTACTTTGCCATGAAGTCACATTGTAGGAATGTTGAGCTCAATTGACTGTAAAGCCTCTTCACCATAGACCAAATGAAATGGTGTGAACTCCGTGGCTTCCGTATATGTGGTTTGATATGCCCACAAGGCACCATCCAAGAAGTCATCCCACAACTTTGTCTTGTTTTTCCCCATCTTTCTAATGATTCCTGCTATGAAACCATTAGCTTTTTCTACCAAAACATTCGACTGGGGATAGTAGGGTGTACTGTGACGATTTAGAATGTGAAGTTCTTCACAAGCTTCTGTGAAAAAGCCCTTTCTAAACCCTGGACCATTATCAGAAACAATCTCCAAAGGTGTGCCAAATCTAAAACAAATGTGAGTGTCGACGAATTTGCTCACTGTCCTCTCATTTACCTTTGCCACACTTTGTGCTTCCACCCACCTAGTCATATAGTCTACAGCCACTAGAATGTAGAGTTTACCATTTTTTGTCTTAGGCACAGGACCCATAGCATCAATGCTCCACTTTTCAAAGGGTCCGTTTGCAAGCACGATTTTCCTTGGACCATAAACCAATCTTCTATTCCCATTTACCTAACAATTGTGACAAATTTTACACCAATGTTGGACATCCACATGTAAACTTGGCCAAACATACCCCGCAAGCAAAATCTTCTTCACAGTTAACTCTTGGGCAAAATGACCACCACATGCCTCTTCATGCAAACCTTTTAGAATGGATGGAATTTCCTCAATAGGTTGTACTCTTCTGCACACTTGATCCTTCCCTCTTTGATAGAGGGATCCTTCTAGGAAGAGATACACGCTCGCCTTCTTCATGAATCTCCTCTTCTGAGCCTTTGTGAAGTGTTGTGGAAACTCCCCCTCCAAAATGCAGCCAATAATGGGAGTCAATGACTCCAATCCCTGGTACCTCGGTTGCTTGAAAGTTGCTGCCAACATGATGACCTGCACTTCTTTCTTAACACAGGTAACTGCTTGTTGTGAAAGTAAATCTACATCTTCATTTTGTTTCCTAGGGATATGATATAGTTGCACCTCTTCAAACTGATTAAATAACCTACGAATGGCATTAACTTTTGTCCTTAGGCTTTCATTCTTACATGCCCAGATGCCTAAAATTTGCTTCACAATGAGAAGTGCATCCCCCTTTACCATGAGATGTTGTATACCTTGGCCAATGCACACCTTTAAACCATGAAGTAGTGTGTCGTATTCTACTTCATTGTTGCTAGTTTAACTTGGTAGATTGACCTTCTCTTTCATGACCACCTCTCCACTTGGGTGGAGCAACACTAGCCCTCACCCTGCTTTTCCCGTGGCTCGTCAAAAAGATCCATCAAAGAACAAGGTAAAGGAATTAGGATACCTTTTCGTGGTGGCAATGGTAGGGTCTTTATTTCAGGCACCTTAATCTCCTTCTCATGTACCCTATAAGTAAGGATCCGTGCCAATTGTGCATGCACACTATCTTCTACCTTGAAAGAGTATTGGAACTCTTGCAACTCCATAATCCAGTTTGAGATCCTAGTACTAAGATTCATTTGAGATGACACCCAAGGAAACAAATTTTTTGCAGTGAGAATTACAAAAGGTTTTGGTATCAATTAGGATCTAAACTTTCGCACCGCAAACATGAGAGAAAGCATCATGAGTTCTGCCTCCGTGTAGCCTCTCTCCAAAGCATTCATGACCCTACTAGAAAAGTAGATGGGTCACATCTAGGTACTATGGGGATCTTGTTGTAGAAAAACCACACCAATTGTTTCTTTCCCAACATTAGAGCTAACAAATAATGTGTACTCCCAACAAGGAGGCATAAACGTTGGTAGCTCTAACAGGATGACTTTAATGCTACAAAAGTACTCTTCAAGATCATTAGACCATGCAAATTCTACTTGTTGTGTCAACTTTTGCAAAGGGTGAAGCAACTCCGAAGCTAAGTGAATGAAGCGTGACATATACTTCACCTTTTGAATGAACGAGATGATCTCCTTAAGATTCTTGGGTGATGGTAACTTGATAAGAGCCTTTGCCTTTGAAGGATCCACCTCAATACCTTTATAGGAAACCTTCTGACCAAGTAAGATCACTTCATTCTCACCTATGTGGCACTTGTCTGGGTTGAGTTGACCTCCCATGTCGTAGAGTTTTTTCAAACCCTCTTCTACCTTTTGTAGATGCAATGATTTTGAACTATAAATGCAAATATCATCAATAAAAACCCTAATGGACTTTCCAAAGAATGCTTGAAACACCATGTTCATGAAGCGTTGGAAAGTTGGAGGAGCATTTGTTAGGCCAAATGACATGACTCTAAAAGCATAACAACCCTAAGGAGTGATGAAGGTTGTTTTCAATTGATCCTCCAATGCGATACCAATTTGAAAGTAGCCCGAGTAGCCATCACAAACAGTGTACCGCTCATGACCAGCTACCTCATTTAGTATCTCATCTTGAAATGGGAGGGAAGAGTGATCTCTTTTTGTTGCCTCATAGTGGACGGTAATCCACACACACCCTCCACTTGCCGTTTTTCTTAGGAGTGACAACAACGAGAGAGACCCATTCTGAATTCTCCATTGGATAAATGAAACCTGCTGCTAGATTCTTTTCTTACCTCCTTGAGTAAAGCCTGCTCCTTGATGACTCATAGCCTTCATAGCTTTTGAGCCTTAGGTGTGGCCTCCGACTTTAACTCAATCTTGTGCTGAACAACATCTACTCCACACACGTCGGTGTAGTATTTAGCAAAAAGCCTAGGAAACTTCCTTAGCACACATTTGAACTCCTCTCTTTCGTCCTTTGTAAGTGTTGCAAACAACATACCTTCTAACATTCCTTCATCTTGCACATTCTGGTTCTCTTGAGTACCTACCTCTTCCAAGCGTTGACAAGAGGTCTCTTGGTTGTATGGCTTAAACCTTACCCCCCATGACTTTGATGGAAGACTCCTCTTCAGTAATGTTACCGCTACTTTTTTCTTCTGAAGTGCTATCGGTCCAGCCTTCCTCCGTCTCACTTTGTGATGATTCTTCATGGAGCTCCTCTTGGCATTGCTCCTTCATGTCAAAGAGAACCTTCTTATGATTGTCATTCCTGCAAATTAATTTTCCACTCCCCAATCCTGCAAGGCTCGCATTTTCATTAGCCATGGTCTTCCTAGGATAAATGGGTAACCATTTCCTTTGGTAGACATAACATAGAAATCCACTACCTTCTTAATGCCAAAGGCCTCCACAAAAAAAAAAATTACAAATGCCTATGCACATATCCTTGCTATTGTTTGCCATTTTCACTTTGATTTCAAGTGTTTCATGGATGTGCATGCTTAGTCTTTGCATGAGTCCCTCTGTCATGATGCAAATTTGTGCACCTCCATCCACTAGACCTTTCCTAATCAATCTTCCTTTGATGTAACAATCTAGCACATGTGTAATATCCTCATCCATTTCAGCTTGTGCAACTTTTACAACAGGCACACTCTCTTTTACCTTTCTCCTAGTGCTAACTGCCTTTGTTAAACCCCTCCTAACTTGCGGACATAATACAAGAAACTGAGGCCATGAGATATTAGGACCCTTACCTCTCACGTCTTCCAACAAGTTGTATGGAGCCATACCATGTCCAAGAGGGTAGTCTTGGAGGGTGATACGACATCAACTCCTCTTAGCTTCCTTGGTCTCCTTCGCCTTGTTTTCTTGTCCATGGTCACTTTGTGACGTAACCCCTTCTTTCTCCTTACCTTTTCCTCAGCCACGCTTAATGCCATTTGCTTCCATGTTAACCTCATTTGAATTCGTCACCTCTACCACATGCACATTTGGATCTGGCAAAGGTGGAACTCCTTCCACTCCTCGTGGAGGTGGTCTTGCTCCATTTGGACTTTGTAGAAGCCATGGTTGTTGATAGTTCCTTCACCTGCATTCATCACTGGGTAATTCAAGCTAGGTCTCCCTAGCTCCCCATGGGGCCAAGGACAATTATACATCCCATGTCCAAACTCTCCGCAATTCCAACATTGCAAGACTCTCCTAGGTTGTGGTAGCTCCCGCTCTTCTGACTTCTTTGCTGTCTCTTTGGACCTACAATTTGTGCAAGGTGAATTGACAAGTTACTTAAGGATTCATTTAACTTTTCAATTACCTCTGTTGTTACCTCAGGAATCTCTCTAGATGTTGATGCTTGCAATTTTCCCTTAGGTCTAGGACCCTCTATTCGAACCTCTCCTCTTAGACACCTGAGTTTCCTATACTTTCAACAGCCCTAGTTTCAGTTGCGTCAAAGGTAGCAGGTACACCCACCACATGTTTTATCTTGAGTGTGGGAAAGAGACCGGCTATGAACCTCTCCTTCTTGAGGAGCTCTGTACCATCACTAGGGTGAGCAACATTTCTCACCCACACAACCCAAAGACGTAGAAACTCTTGTTTATACATGTAGTAGTCATCTAAGGCTTTTTGTTTGTGAGAAACAATGTCTTGCCATAGCTTTTGAGTGTTTTGGGGATCAAAGAAGTATCTCTTGAAATGGTTCACAACTTCATTGTAATTCCCTTTAACTTCCTCAGGCAAAGAGGAAAACCAAGTGCTAGAATCTTTCCTAAGTACTACCTCAAGCATTTCTATACATTCTTGATCAGTTACTATCCTCTTGATATGACAAGATATCTTGAAATTTGCTAAAAATAATTCTGCATCCTCTCCACGCTCTCCAAAGAAAAGAGGATACCCAGACATTTGGCGTTGGCTTTCCACTGAATTGATTTCAAAGTGACACAGTTTTTTTTTTCTTAAAAAGATTTACGCAATAATGTTTTCTAAATTGCAATATGTTCTACAACAAAATAAAAATATGCACATCAAATGATCTACAATAATCAACAAGAGGTAGGATGATAAGGTTTGGTGATGCAAGAATTTCTCCTACTGTTTGGGCACCAAACATGAACACCATACATTGTTAAAAATAGATCTCTCTACTAATTGCAACGTTTATTCTAATGTGTGGAGTGAAATGAAAGGGGAAAACCTCTATTCCTGGGCCATTATCCATTGTCTATGCATGACCTAATGCTTAAAACAAAACAAAAATATAGACGTCCAAACTAAGGTCGTACCTAATGAGAGGCAAAATAAAAGGATTTACTGAAGCGTTTTTCTCGGCCAACCTAAGAAGACCTAAAATTCTACAAATTACACGTGGAAATTGCAACTTAGTACTAACAATTATGTGTACCTTTTGCCTCGCAATGGAAATGAAAGGATCATACAAATTCTCGTGATTCATACAAACTACTTGACTATGCTAAAGGTTGATCCTACACAACAATACACAAGCCGTCCTCAGTGGGGGCACCAATTTGAAACGGTCCGGGGCGGGCAACAAGAACAGTGGCCTCTAAGCACCCTTGTAGAATCCCGTGCTGCTCGATTGGGTTGGGGTTGGAAAAAACAACAAACACACACACAAACCCGCAACCTAACCCTACACAAATTTGGCTCACCACCTAGTTTTAGATGCAAACTAGGACGCATAGAGAGAGAGAGAGAGAGAGAGTACTCGGGCTGCTTTGAAATGTATCGACAGTGATCAAGCAAACACAAATATATATGTAAGAAAGATAGAGAAGGGGGAAGCGGTGCTTCTTACACTAATACCTTCTTACAAATTTGTCATGACCAATCAAAGTGAGATTAGTATTTATTCAACATAGCTTGAGTAAATTACACCGCAACACATCACAAGAAAAACCACCCCAATCACTGTCTTAAGGTCAAGGGAGTCCTCTCCACCGTGTCGCCCTCTTACAGTATGTGGAATTTATGGCTAAATTGATAACAACACCCAGAGACAAGCTATCAAGAACTTAAATAAAACACCAAGACACTTATACATCATTGTTATCCATGACTTAACATTGGAAGAGAGACAAAGTATCCATGCTTAGTCCAAATCCACCCTCCTTGATTCAGCAAATGTTGGGCTTACACTAGTAGGAGAAATGATAGATTTCCTACTCTCAATTGAATGATCACACTCTCTTACAATGGCATAGAGCTCCCTTGCTAATCACCCCTAATACAACACGTACATATGCATAAGCCAATGAGATTCCACTCAAGAGCTCCTTCTCAAGTGGTTGAGCTTGACTTCTCAAGCTATAGCATAGTGCTCTTGCTTATGGCTTCTTCCTTTTGTGCTATCTACACCCTCCTTTTATAGCAATTTTGAAGGCTAGGATTACTCCTCTAACCATGGTTGGGTTATATTTTCAACACTTTATCTAATTTCTTTTGCTTGGAATTATCAAGAAGTTGGTGGGGATAGATGAAGAAAAGAGAGGAGAGAGATGGAGGTGATAAGACTTTTCATAGTAGGTTAGTTTTAGTAAATTAGTAAAGTTAGTTTTTTTATTAATTTACAAATGCAATTGGATATTTACAATGGGAGTATCCATGTAGGATACAAATAAGAAAGAAAAACTCCTAAGAGGTAAGAAAAGATGGATTTCTTACAATGTTGATGCTCCAAGTGTCTTGAGTAAGGCCAATTTTGACCTTTGTTGACGGTCCACTAGCTTTGACGGTACATTTTTTCTCCATCTTGACCTTCCTTGGGAGCCAAGGTAATTGAATATGAGTAATCAATCACCATGATGCTATCTTTCAAGAAAAGAAGCTGAATTTTGTGGTTTTTTTATAGATATGGATAATTTGAAGGAGGAAAAATGAGACTAGGTTGTCAATTTTGGGATGGAAGTGTGTGTAGGAGGCATGAGTTCACCATGGTTTCTCTTATTCTTAAGGTTGAGGAGAAGGTGAGTAGGGTGCACAGAGGTGGGGATGATGAGTGGAGAAGTGTGTGTGAAAGAGGAAAATGATAAAGTGGAAGAGGGAGTGTGGCTGCATAGCATGGGCAAACTGGGGTCCACCAATAAAATCATAGCTCACAGCTCGTAGGTCAAAAAAATATGAAAACATTTGAGGCAAAAGTTCAGCTCACGAGCTACAATTCTTGTCTTTATCACCTTTTCAAATTCAGAGAGCAAGTGACCTTTAAAAATTTAGCAAGACCGATTTTGTTTTCTACTACACAAAGTCCTTGTGGGGTTCTTCTTTGGATGATTCTTTTGAATGCCTCCAAGAGTGAGCCCTCCATAATGTATGCATGCATGCCACATATCTTTGACCTTATTTTGTAAGTCTATAATTGAAGATATTGTTGAGATCATGATTTAAGTAAATAGTACAACTAAGGAAATCAAATATTGAGGAGTCTTGAAAATATGTACATGTCAAAATATAAATAATACAGGTGGAAAAATATAAAGGGGTCAACTTTACAAGTAATAAATCTCTTTCATTATGAGGCTACCATAAAAAGATAAATGTTTTGGTGTTCTAATTTATGAGAGTAAAAGAGAATTGATGTAGGAAGGAGAAATATCACAATAGTGAAAAAATATACAAATAAATAAAACTAATTTTTTTTGGATTTTTATTGGGGTGGAGTTACACCAAAAATAAGAGAATCTTGCATGAAATTATTTTTATGTGGAATAAAGAGTATGCAAAATGGTAAGAAAAATTATGGTAGTGGTGAGTCAATGTACATAGCATAAATAACGCACTCCTAGATAGAAATATTTAAATAATTACCAAAACAATTATAAAAAAATACTTATATTTGGCACTATATATAATGAAATATTGACACAAAAAGAGACCATAATATACTTTTATTTTTTATTTTTTATTTATTTTTGGCTCAACTACCCCAGTGACTAGCTAATTGAGAGTTTTTTAAGAAGATATGGGGAAAGTTCGCTAACTCACACACACCTATGTACAGTGAAATGGTAGGGATAGCCACAGTGTTTGGGTGATTTTGGTAGGGTGAGGTAGCTCACTATGGAAATTTGAATAGCCAAAAAACGACTATCACCATCACAACATACATACCATGATACCTCACAGAATAGATATACGCTCTTGTATTAAGTTTTTTTATATGGGGACTCTTAATTTTTTCTCATTTTCAATGTACATGCATGGTTGATCATATAAAATAAATATGATATATTTATGGGCTACCGTAAATGCTAACATGTAATTCATGGTGTTTGCCCAAGTGGTGAGAGTGTTAGAATAGGACCCTACTTATACATGTTGAAACCTTGGGAGAAGACCTTTTTCGTTGAAAAACTGCACATGGGGGCCCGTTGTATGCACGCCCAACTTTTGGGTGGGAGGGGGTGCAAGTTAAGAATTTTCTCTGATATATATATATATATATACATATATATATATATATATATATATATATATGACACCTAGTGCCCAACTTTTTTATTCGTGAAATGCTTAGTACACCCAAGAGGTTCTTGAACAGTAGCAACAATAATATTGATTACATCTTTCTTAATTGTAGCAACCACAGATGTCATTTGCACAAGTGGTTAGAGTGGGACCCTACTTGTAGATATTCAGTCCTTGAGTGAACACCTTTTTGGTTGAAAAATATGCACATGGAGGTGTAATGTGTGCACGCGCAACTTTTGGGTGGAAGGAGGTGCAAGTTAAGATTTTTCCACGACTGAGCTCACACTTAAGAGTCCAATTTTTTTGTTTGTGAAATGCATAGAGTGCCCAAGAGCGTTTTCAAGTGTAGCAACAACAATATTGATTAACTTTTTGAATCGTAGCAACAAAAAATAGGATTTTTCCAAGTGCTTAGAGATCCTCCCCATACACCCTCTAAAAGCGTTTGTTGAGGGCCCTCAAAAATGAAAATGTATGCCCCATATCTTTCCCTAGTTTTATGGCATCGTCTTCCACAAACTTTGGGGGTAACCTGTAGTGATTGCTACTACAATGTAGGTAGGTGGTGTCTCAACCACCCCCTGCATCAAAAGACGCACCATTTGGATAGGCTATAAGAGGTAAAAGGGGTAGGGATACTAAAAGTAGAATAAAAGCAAAGGGCTATAGCAAGTCACATTTGGGGATATGTGGGGTATGGAAAGTTGGATGTCACTTTTAAGGGCCCTCCAAAAAGTAATGGGTACATGCCCCTTAAATAGCCTATGGGGGAGCCCTCGTAGAGTTATAGAGTGGTCGTTGCTCTCTTGCCCACGATTCAATTTCATCAGAGGAACTAAGACTAGAACTAGAGTTATCTCTTTTTCTATGGAAATGAATAAGGTTTTCTAACCATGTTGGTTAGTCTTAGTTCATTGTTATAAAAAAAAAGTTTGATATCTGACAATTTCTGAAAAAAGTCGATGCACTAATAGAGCTGTCTTTTGATTGCTCAGAATAAGAATCGTAGTTGGCATAGTTTGCAATAGGAATGTCTTTCTTTTGTAGAACATTGCAATATATGACTTCGTATTCATATTTTTCCTTGAGGACTGCATTGCCAAAATTTTTCTTCCGTTGAGGGCATTCTAGTGCGATGTGCCCTTGCCTATTATAGATGTAGAATCGTACCTATTTCCTTTCTTCTTTTCTGAGTTTGTGCTGAGCTACCTTGAACTTCTTGCCATATTTATTCTTCCGTTGTTTGAACTTGCAATTACATTTGGCTTTATCTCTGCAACCGAAGGTTTTGCTTTTGCTTCTTTGTCACAAAAGTTAGAGTTGAATCCTTTGACTTGTTTGATATCCTTCTTCATCCTGATGCAAGCACACTCCAAATCAGTTACTTCATCAATAAAACCATTGATCTGGGCTATTGAGATATTTTCATTCAAATAGAGACCAGTTGCTTTAATCCTTTATTTCACAAGATTAGCAAATGACTCAGGAAATGAGTTAATGTAGTATTGCTTATACTCAGATTTGAAGTACCCTCTTGAGAATTGATACATTAAATGAGTCATATGTTGCTGGTATTTCTTTATTTGGTTAAGATCACACAACTTTCTTTTGAAGAATGCTTCCTTATTGCGTTCTTGAATTTTGCTGGTCGATCTCAAAAACTGCATAACCAATGTTGCAAAAAATAAAGAGATTTCATTGTCAAAGTTTTCATGACCTTCTGGTCCACCCTGCAAGATATATGCTTTGTTGTCAGTGTTGAGATCATCCCACCAGGCTCCTAGCATCCCTTGAAAGCATGCTATAATCATTGAGACTGATTGCCTTTGTGGAAGGTCTTTGTAATAAATTCCATAATGAGCAGAATTATAAAGAAACTAAAAGATCTTCCAAACCTGACCTTGATTTAATCCATCTATGTCCAGGATAGACATATCACCACTTTTTGTGACTCCTTTTAGAGTTGTAGAAAAGGATGGTGAAGGGGTTTTTTCTACCTCTTCCTTCTGTATTTTTACAGGATTTGGAATTTTGACTTCATCTTCAGAGCTGATTTTTGAATGATTGTCAGAAGAATCTTCTCGAGCAGAAATATCCAAGAAAAGATTATATCAAGTTCATCTAATTCTTCCTCCTCATATTCTATGCAGTTATCATCTTAAAATACTATCCATTGCACATCTTCAGGTAGAATAGTTCTGACAACTTCTCCCACTTCTTGCCTTTGCTGCCAGCTTTGTATTTGGGCATTCATTCCCGATCGATGATATGGATTAAACCCATCTTCAATATCTTCGTCTGCGAAGGGAGACATTTCTGGCAAAAAGCTGGGTACCGAAATAATCACAGGTTCTTCCAAAACCGTGGGAAACATTCATGGAAAGTCTTTGTTGTTGAGACTTCCACCAAAATTAATAGCTTGTTGCAAAGCTGACTGTTGTGTATCCGTGACTTATGCTTTGCTCTTTTTCTCCTGAGTATATATATATATATATATATATATATATATATATATATATATATATGAGGGGTTTTCACATTTGCTTCCCCAAGGAGAAAAAGGTGAAGTTGGGTGGGGATCGTTTCACATACATGTGTGTGTGTGTGTGTGTGTGTGTAGAGAGAGAGAGAGAGAGAGAGAGAGAGAGAAGGGGGGGGGGGGGGGGGGGGGCAAAAGCCCTTCAAGTGGTTGGTTGTTTTAAATTAAAGAAAGAAGTGATTTTTGTCAAGATATATATAGGCACTTCAAAATGAGAATTAGTTTTCAACTTGTTGAATTGTAGTAACAACAAATGGTGTTTGTCCAAGATGTTACAGTGATAGAGTGTTACCCGTCTTGTACATGTTCAAACCTTGAGTCAAGACATTTTTGGTTGAAAAAGATACGCATCGGGGGTGCCTGATGTACGGTTGCCCAACTTTTGGTTTAGAGGGGGTGCATGTTTAGACTTTC
>NC_140939.1:107603698-107621198 GCF_014529385.1 Adiantum capillus-veneris
TCAGTGCTGAAAAAAAACCTACATTCAATGTAATCTAACCTACAAATATAGTAAATTTGCCTCTAAAAAGTCTCATATGTAGGTTTTCCAAGTTTTTGGGAGAAAGTATTGTGTATCTCAATGCTAAAAAAAAACCTACATTGAGTCTAATCTAACCAACAAATTTTGAGATTTACCTCTAAATAATAGATTTGAAGTTAAGAACTCCTACAAAGTTTAGAAAAAACTTAGTGTTAAAACCATCAAATACAATAAATTTGCCTCTAAAAATTCTCAAAGGTAGTTTTTCTAGAATTTTGAAAAAAGCATTGCGTACCTGAGTGCTCGAAGAAAATCTAAGTTTAATGTAAATATAGTAAATTTGCCTCCTTGGAAAGTGACCCCAAAGAGCAAGAAGCCCTAAAAATGGGGGTGCCAAGGGCCACATAAGTGCATTCCAAGAGGCTACATTTAAATATGGTGTACATGTTGACCAAAACATTTTTCAAACAAAAAGGTTTTTTTTTAAAGAGCCCTTGAATAGCCATTTTAGTTTACTCATGTCAAATACTTGCATGATGCCATATGCCTTTGAGATATAAGGATACACCATTGTATCCGTACACAAGCCCCAACCTTGCCTCATGTGAAAACTACTTAGAGCTTCCTTGCCCTCACCATTCTCCTTCCAGACATATGTGGCATCCTAAACTACAAACATTGATACATGGAGAAAAGCACTCTATATCCAAGTGCTCGAAGAAAAACCTAGATTAAGTGTAATCCCACCTACAAATTTTGAGGTTCACTTCTAAATTCTAGATTTGTAGTTGAGAAAACACACAAAGCTCAGAGAAATTAGTAGGGATGAATTATATATCAAAGGGGAGGCATACAATCATCATGCATGCAATCTGAGAAATTCAAATATAAAAACTTTCAAATATAGTAAATTTGTCTTTACAATTCTATCATATGTAGGTGTTTTTAAATTTCAATCTTTTGTGGAGTTCTCTAAGAGCCCTTGATCGCAACCTCCATATTTAGTAAGAACCTTCAAATTTAAAGACAAATCCCCAGATTTCATAGACAAATTTTAGGAAAATCATGTAAAGACCTTTCAATATAATTTTCTCACATGTAAGGTTTTCAAGTTTCTGAAACAAAGCAATTTGTATCTGAGTACTCGAAAAAAGGCTAGGTCTAGTGTAATCCCACCTACAACTTTTAAATTATAGATTTGAAGGTGAGGAAACCCATGAAGTTTATCGAAGCTTAGTGTTTAAACACTCAAATAGACAAAAGCTCAAGACTCATCTATAGATTTTCTAAGCTTTTGGGAAAAAGCACTATGTATCGAAGTGCTAAAAAGATTTAGGTTTGGTGTAATTCTACCTATAGATCTGAGATTTATCTCTAAATTCTAATTTCAAGGTGACAATTCTTAACAAAGGTTTAGTGTAATCCCACCCACAAATTTTGAGATTTACCTTAAAATTCTAATGTGAAATTAAGAACACCTACAAAGTTCAAAAAAATTTAGCACAATTTTTTTTAAAAACATAGTCAACAGTTTACTGTGCCTTCTGTTGTTGTCAACTTGCAATTGCTCGCCACCCGTCCTACATTTTTTCCTTGTCCTAGATTCGTTATCTTGGGCTTACTCGATTTTGTTCGTCATTGGCTATGGGACCAATTGCATCCTCTCTCTCTCTCTCTCTCTCTACCAAAGTACTCACTATTTTCTCTCTTGCCATTAAATCCCCACATATTCTGTCATTCTCTCTCACCATTGAGTAAGAGTCTCTCTCTCTCTCTCTCTCTCTCTCTCTCTCTCTCTCTCACACACACACACACACACACACACACACACACACACACACACACACAGAGGATGCGGACAATTGTGATCTCACATTCTTTCTCTCTCTCTCTCTCTCTCTCTCTCTCTCTCTCTCTCTCACACACACACACACACACACACACACACACACACACACACACACGCGTGCGTAGACAACGGGCAATTGTGCTATCATGTTCTCTCTCACACACACAAAGAGTGAGCACTCTAGCTACTCTCTCTCTCTCTCTCTCTCTCTCTCACACACACACACACACACACACACACACACAAACAAACAAGCTTGGGTGTGCGCATAGGCTCGCTCAGCTAGATTGGACTCTCTCTCACACACACCACCAAGAATGCCCAGTCACACTGTAGGTTGAGATTCGAGTCTCATACGCACACATAGCCAACGGCCAATTGCGTTTCTGCTTCTTCTTCTTCTTCTTCTTCTCTCTCTCTCTCTCTCTCTCTCTCTCTCTCTCTCTCTCACACACACACACACACACACACACACACACACACACACACACACACACACAGTAACACATGAACACCACATACACACATCATGGACGCGAACGCATGTACGAGCAGCTGTTTTGCAGGTGGAGATTGGATTGATAACTTCAAGCACTGAGGTCGCCAGACTGCAGGTTATTTCATGGAGTTCCCAACGTGGACATTTGTGCAAGCTCCAATGGATGACACGTGAAAGGCCTCTCCTTGCTTGGAAAATTTAAGCTCCATTATATATGTATAGATTTACTTTAAGATTATTTTGATCAAGAAAATTCTTTTGGCACTCTCTTTGAGACTTCTCTCTCTCTCTCTCTCTCTCTCTCTCTCTCTCTCTCTCTCTCTCTCTCTCTCACACACACACACACACACACACATGCCCTTCCATTGTGGGGCTATTCGAGACCTTCAAACATTGAGATCGTCAGGCTGCACGTTATATCGTGGAGTTCAAAACATGGATATTTGTGCAAGCTGCAATGAATGACATGTGGAAAGCCTCTCCTTGCTTGGAAAATTTAAGCTCCAATATATATGTATAGGTTTACTTTGAGATTATTTCGATCAAGAAAAAAAATTAATACTCTTTGAGACCTCTCTCTCTCTCTCTCTCTCTCTCTCTCTCTCTCTCTCTCACACACACACACACACACAGACACACTTACATACACCCTTCCATTTTGAGGTTATTTGAGATCATAATTAGTGTATTAATTGGGATTTAGTGTATTAATCAAAAAATCATAGTTAAATTCCAAGTTCACCTTGAAATAAATCGACAAAATTTTGCTAGTGTGCATACGAACAATTTTTTAAATTCTAAAATTTTATGGCCATTTGCTTTCCAAAAGCAAAGTTGAGCCATCTTTCAATCAAGGAAAAGTAAAGTTGAAAAAGTACACTCCAACCTTTTTCTTATACTTTGGAAGGTTAAAAATTGAAGGCCTGAAAAATTTCACAAGTTCCAAGATTCCAAGCTTTAAAGAAATGGGACATTTTGTAAGGTTTTCTTTGAATTGAAGCAGTGAGTGACACGTGGAGGGGTTCTGTGAGTTTGAGATTGAGCTTGAAAATCTCAAAATGCATAATAGAAATATAGATTCACCCACAAAAAGTTATTTTCGGGACCTATTTGTACATGTCCAAATCTTGAGTGAGTACCTTTTTGGTTGAAAAAGTTGCACATGGGGAACTAATGTATGCATCCCCCACGTTTGGGTGGGAGGGGGTCTAGATTAAGATTTTTCCATGTCTAAGTTGACACCTAGTGCTTAAATTTTTTGTTTGTGAAATGCATAGGGTGCATAGTCACAAAGACGTGTTCCTTTTTGTTTGGGCATCAAGTTATATTGGGCGGTTGTTTGTGAATCTAGCCAAAGAAAATGTGAAACACCCAAATATTGAGTCCTTCCTTGGATAAACCAAAAAAGGATATTCATATTTATAGAGAGGTTTTCAAATAAAATGGACCTACTAAATTTTGGACCTATTTGGGTCTACATCGCCAGATCCCTCCGCTCCAAACAAAAACAAAAATAGCTAAAACAGTTTCTCTCTCCTCTCTCTTCGCTTCCTCTGCGTGCTCGTCATCGCTTGGTGCTCTGTGCATCTACGTGTTGCGCAACGCGAGATGGCTCGCCCCCCTTGTGTCTCCACCATGTTTTGTGACAGCTTCCTCTCTGCGCCTCCCATAGCCACGACCACCACTGCCACTGCCATGCACCTTACTTCCGACCTCGACTCACCATCGTCCACATCTGCGACAACAGACTGTTCTTCTTGTGCATGATCCTACGCGGCCCTGCCTCTCTTCCCCTTCACGCTCTACTTGGAGGCCGAACACACAACACCTGTGCCACCCACACAGTGGACGAGCTCTCGCAATGAGCTCCTCTCTCTCTCTCTCTCTTCGTGTGATCGCAACCAGAGAGGAGGTATACAAAAGCATCTGCCTTTCTCTCTCGCCTCCATGTGTTTGCTCCCCCCTTTTTTACTTCAAACCTATCGAACACATCTTCGAATATACCGCTTAATCAACCTGCTTGTAAAATTGGGGCCACCTGCTTGCGGTGATTGTATCACAAACAAAATGCTGAGACTATGTGCATTCGATGAGTCTAAAAGAGCTTGTGAAGTCAAGTGGAGTGCAGGAGACAATATAGTGCGAGTGAAGTGATTGCATGACCCCTAGGACCTACAATTGAGAAGGGAGGCTCCACAATTGCACATGACTTGGCTTCAAGTGACTCAATGATTGAGGGCTTCTCACATTCGCCTTCCACGGTCCACCACAAAGAGAACAAATTAAAATTTTAAGATGGCTTGCTTATTTATAAACTGTAGGAACAAGTAAAACAAATTAAAAAGTCGTTTTAGGCTTCATAGTAAGGTGGTTGAAAAGCTTCATGCTTGATGTAACCTCAACGTGACTAGTATGGCCGCCCGCCTTCGACGGCCTCTCTCTCCTCTCTCTCTCTCTCTCTCATTCATATTCGGTTTGTAGGCAACCAGTGAAGTCTGATTGGGAGTGTGTGCGACTCGAGGCTTCGAGGTCGCTTAGGTAGTAGACTCCCCCACAGCTGGAGGCCTAGTTGAGGGCAAGGGAAAAATGATGATTTTGCGGGCAAGGGGAAAAGCAAAAATTCCGCTCCAAAATAAAGAAAAATAGTGTAAACACTCAAAAAAATAACCTAATTTTCTAAAATTTCCTCTTAACAAAATCAAGGGAAGCCATTTTGCATGTTTGTAAAATTGATTTTTCCCAAACAGTGTTGCTTGCCCTCTTTTCAAGTGCGCGTGTTGGTCAAGGGTCTGTCTCCCCGCTAGTGCTCGAGGGCAAGCCTGGTTTCTATGTCCAGTGACAGTTGCACTTGCAGTCGCCATGGCCAAAGAAGTTGAAGCTGGCAGTCAGCTTGCATCCCTGACCTTACTACCTCCCACCCGCCTCAACGTACTCTCGGTGACAATTGCGCTTGCAGTCGCCATGGCCAAAGCAGTTGAAGCTGGAAGTCAACTTGCATCCTTGACCTTACTACCTCCCACCCGCCTCAACGTACTCTGTTGATCGAGGTTGGATACCCCAGAGGCATCTTCAACCCCCCTCATTTTCCCTACTTCTCTGGCCGAATACTGCAAGGAGAAGGAAATTGAAAATGGCTAGCTTGGCATGTGTGTGTGTGTGTGTGTGTGTGTGTGTGTGTGTGTGTGTGTGAGAGAGAGAGAGAGAGAGAGAGAGAGAGAGAGAGAGCAACTCTCCATGATTGCAATGCCTACACACAACAAAGGTTGACAACTTGAAAGGTTGAGGCTGGAAAAAAAAAACAGCGCTCGATATATGGGGAAAAGAGAGGAAGAGGGTGATCGGTGCTGCTCCAGATGAATTAATGCAAGCGACACACTGTCGTGTCGTGGCACGTACATAGTGTGAAATAAAAACATTCGCCACACTCTTCACACTTCTCGATATATGCAAATAAATGCAATCATGCCATGCTAAGAAAGATACCAGAAAAATGCACGTCGAGCTTATTTGAAGCTTACTTGATGAATGATCAGTGTTCAGGGCTTGGTAACAAGCTATTTATATGATTAATGTATGCCAGATGCGGCTTTAAAGGGCCAACAAATGTCTTAATGATGCTAAAAAGGAGTATGTTTGAGGTGAGCACAAATGGGAGTTTATGATCGAGGATTGGAGTGCTTGAAGTGCTCTACTGACCTATCTCTACGAATCGTCGATTGGAGGTACGATGAAGAAGTTATGACAGTTTGAAGTTCGAGTCAATTCTAGATCCGTACTAGATTGGGCAACTGCAGCTAAGGGGACAGAAATGACGTGAATACATGGGCTTGAAGTGTTCACTTTGTGGAGCGTGTCGGTCTTTTCAGATCAGCGATCGGAGTTTCGATTGCCAAGATATTGGCCGTTAAAGATTCACCAAGGGCCGATTCCGTAAGTATGGTCCGCTCAGTCGGTGTGCCATCTGTGAGTTTTAAGCTTCAGCCAGGGTTTTGAATGCAGTAGGATAAGTGCTCGAGGAGAATCTTGTCCAGAATGTCGTCACTTGCAATGCATTGGTAGTTGGCTCGGTAGTCAAAAATGGAACTTGGCACTACTTAGGTCAAAAATTATGGAAGCTCGGTAACGCTTTAGCCGATGCGTATACTAAATGCAGTGCCATTACGAAAGCATAAAAAGTTCTTGCTGAGCTCTTTGTCCGAAATGTCCTCTCATGGGGCATATTGATTGTGGGATATGCCTAGCTCGACAGAGGCTGATCGAGAAAGATGTTGTGTGCGAGGCAATGCCTGGGTGAAAGTGTATGCCAAACGTTGGTGCCCTTATGATTTGAAGGGCCCAACGGCCGCCATAGAAGAAAGGTCGCCCATAGACCATGGGATGGCCACCCAATTGAGAGAAGGGGTTTGAGTGTGTGGGAAAAAGAAAAGAAATAAGGGGGGCATGGCGGACAAATAACGAGCAGAGCGCAGGGGGGAGAAGGGAGACTCGCACTGGCCACACGGGGCATCGGGCGATGCCGAGCAAGAAGCGGGAATGGTTTAGCAGGTAGAGGAGCTCCCATTCAGAGCCACCGCCGGTGATTTTTGCACAACCTCACCACGGACCTACCACATCATCTTATGTGTTCCCACACTGTGACGGTGGCGCCACTGCCTAAAAGGGATATTTTAAGAGAGATAGTGGAATGAAGAAAAGAAAAACTTGAAGGGAAGGGCATGAATGATGAGGGAACGAGAGGACTAGAAGGTAAGGAGTTAGGGAGCAAGGTCTTGAACGTGAGGAAGGTGAAGACTCTATCTCTCGCTCTCGTTCTCGACCTCAAGAGGGAAAAAGACTCGCCAGAAATCTCTCTCTCTCTCTCTCTCTCTCTCTCTCTCTCTCTCTCTCTCGCTCGCTCTTGGAGTTAAGC
This sequence comes from Adiantum capillus-veneris, assembly GCF_014529385.1. Taxonomy (NCBI): domain Eukaryota; kingdom Viridiplantae; phylum Streptophyta; class Polypodiopsida; order Polypodiales; family Pteridaceae; genus Adiantum; species Adiantum capillus-veneris. Next base: position 107,610,977 of record NC_140939.1, read on the forward strand.
ATGGAAGCGAGGTGCTTTCTCTCTGGCTCTAATGCATAAGCAAGGAGTCGGAGAGGAGGGAAAGCAACTCAATCTCTCGCCCTCGGACACAACCAGGAGAGGAAGAAGAAGCCACTCGTTCTCTTGCTCTCGGACATAGGCTATTGGAAGAAGACGGCTATTCCATGAGGGAGAAGGATTCGAACTTGAGAAGAAAGGTATTGTGAGGATTTAGAGAAGGAAGAAGGTGACTCGCTTTCTCTATTTCTCTCGCTTTCGGATCTATTTCTCTTGCTTTCAAATCTAAGCAAAGAAGGAGTGGAGGAGCAATCAGGGGGTTCTCTCTCCCTAGTTCTCAAAGCTAAACAGCGAATTCTCTCTCTCTCTCTCTCTCTCTCTCTCTCTCTCTCTCTCTCTCTCTCTCTCTCTCTCTCTCTCTCTCAACCGTGGAGAGTGAAGCTCATAAAGCAGGTGGAGAGCAATTGAAGGCAACAAAAAGGGAGAAATTTCGTATAGTTTTTGAGTGCTCTTGACAACTTAAGGGCAGATCATAAGGGAAATTTGAAGCTTATTGTTGGTAATTGAAGCAATGGAAGGAGCGTAAAAGCAGTCTAAGGAAGGCACTCAGAGAAGTTTTATGAGGACAATCAAAGGAACATGAGTAGTGCAGAGAGCTCTTGAAGGCAGTTGAAGCAGATAAAGTGACATGAGGGAATTTCCATCACCGTCATCAGCTAGAGATTGATTGAACATTCTATTAAGTCCCGATGCCGTTAATGGCCCGGTTAATCCTGTAAAATGAGAGCTTAAACTCCTAGTTAGCAGATAATCCAAGTGACAGTGCTGTTTACAGCCTGTCTTGGCTAAGGATTAAGTTGCATTCACAGCATTATTCAATTAACTAATGATTACAGTGATTATCAGATCTTTCAATGTCTGTTATTCTCTCTCTTTCACACCTCTCACAGCCAGATGCCCAGCGCCTACCCGGCTCATGTTTCGAACAAATATCCCCTGAGAGCGCCAGGCGTGCTCTCTCTCTCTCTCTCTCTCTATATATATATATATATATATATATATATATATATATATATATATATATATATATATATATATATATATATATATATATATATATATATATATATATATATATATATATATATATATATATATATATATGTGTGTGTGTGTGTGTGTATGTATGTATATATCGCAGCGCTGTCCTGTCTTGGCGTTTGCAAGGCACACAGCCGGAGGATTCTCCTACTGCCATGTGTCAGGGAGGAGGGGATAGCCGGAATCCCTTCGCTTCGGCAGCCTCTCTCTCTCTCTCTCTCTCTCTCTCTCTCTCTCTCTCTCTCTCTTTCGCTCCCCCTCTTTATCGTGTGCACATGAGCTTCTCTCACTTTTGGAATTTAGCCTTCATCTCGCAGCTTGTGCCACATGTAAAGGGCACTCCCCTCTTCCATATTATGTTGAATAGATAAATTGATAAAATCTCTCTTTCATTTTATTTGAAAAAAGTGGCTTAAAAGAAAATTATCACCTTTTCAACTTATTTTTTTACATTTACCAAATAACTAATTAAATGCCAAAAGTTTACTTTAGTAAAAAAATTTATGAGAAAAAATATATAATTTATGTAACATATGATCTCTCTCTCTCTCTCTCTCTCTCTCTCTCTCTCTCTCTCTCTCTATATATATATATTTGCATTAATGCATGCAAAAGTATTGAAGTTTTAATAACCAAATCAACATATTCACCTACTTTTAAAAAAGACTTTCTAAACGTGGAAAAAAGTATACAAACACCACTAAGCTCCTTCTTAAAAAAACAATTTGTTACATCTATTAATTCAAAGTCCCCAATTATTCCCCTATTACAGAACATGTAAAAATAAAAATAGAACACCTCTTTCTTTAATCTCATTAAACCTAAAGGTTAAACCCATTTGGTCTATTATAGCTGTCACTAGATATTTCCCATGAACTTTTCATTGACACCATAGAAAACATACTTAAATTTTATGCATAATGAAATGTGCTAGATTAAAAAATTTAATGTGCAATATTATAGGCTCTAAATTTTACAGAAACTAGAACTTCATATATACAATTGAACAAAAGAAGTATGTGTGTGTGTGTGTTTTTTTTTTTTTAACATATATGTGTGTATGTATGTATGTGTGTGTGTGTGTTTACATATATGTGTGTGTGTGTGTGTTTTTACATATATGTATGTATGTATATGTGTGTGTGTGTGTGTGTGTGTGTTTTTACATATATGTATAAATAAAAGAACAAATTATTACGTTTATTAAATAAAAATCCCTAATTATCCCCCTATTATAAAACATGTAGAAATATAAATATCGAAACAAAAATAGAATACCTCTTTCTTTAATCTTATTATCCTTAATGTGCAATATTATAGGCTCTAAATTTTACAGAAACTAGAACTTCATATATACAGTTGAACAAAAGAAGTAACTTTGTGTGTGTGTGTGTGTGTGTGTGTGTATATATATGTATGTATGTATGTATGCATGTGTGTGTGTGTGTGTGTGTGTTTTACATATATGTATGTATGCATGTATGTATATGTGTGTGTGTGTTTTTTTTTTACATATATGTATAAATAAAAGAACAAATTATTACGTTTATTAAATAAAAATCCCTAATTATCCCCCTATTATCAAACATGTAGAAATATAAATATCAAAACAAAAATAGAATAACTCTTTAATAATTAGAATCGGAGGGAGTTTCCTGCACATGGAATGTATGAGTAAAGGAAATATCCTTACAAACCTGCTCTCTCCTTACTCTCGCACTGTTTTTGTGCCGACCTTAAAGAAATCCTCCCTTGCTTGCCCTGTTGCGCACATGTCTTCTTCTTCCACCCCAACAACTGTCCTCCTTAAGAGACCCTTCTATCATCTACACATTGACCTGGATCACCAATATACGCCACTGTGTAAGTGAGGCAAAACTAACATCAAAGTGACACCACTCATGACAGAGAGACTCAGAGAAGACGGAGCAAAACACTTAGATATTTGGACAAAAGGCTCACTCTATCCATTGATCCCATGACAAATGCTTTCCCAACATTTTCAAATCCCACTAAGTTAATGAGCTTTGCAGGTAATGGAGAGAATGGATTGTTTGGCTACTGTAAAGCTCTAAACAACAAATCAGAAACTTATAAAGACATGGTGAAGCACCAAGAAAATGAAATTCAAAGACTTTCAAACTTGCATCATGAGGACCAAAAGACTCTAATGCACTGCACACAAGAATCACAGGTCTTGCGAATAAAGGTACGGTCATTACAAAACAAGGAAACAATGTTAGGCACTCGTGTGCGAAAGAAGAAACCACAGAATCTTGAAACGTTGAAGGTAGGCTTTGGCGGCCTTAAGAAAAGAATCCAAACATTGAGGTGAGCATTGTAAACTGTCTTATTAATATAAATTATTCTAAGTGTTTGTTTATGTTAGTTATGCTTTCTTTGTAGAGATTCCATCTATCCAAACAAAGAAAACATAGACCCGAAGGCCAATGTAGGAAAGCACTTAAAGCCATTGATAACTAGTGGTCTTGCAAAGGATATCATGCATGACAAAAAGTTTAAGGTTTTGCAACGAGATATCGTTGACAGATTCATTTCAAAGAATGCAGTGCCTGCCAAGCATATACAGGGTACATTGGACTCCCTTGGAGTTAGTAAAAGAGATTACTCAGCTATTCAACAGTCTATCTCTTCCATGTTTGTGAAGAAGGGAATAAAATCTAAGCTTTTACCAACAACTGCAAGTGTTTGGAAGGAAAGACTACAACTCAATAATGAACAGAGAGACTTCATTGGATGTCCATTTCATATTCAAGATATTTATAGCTCACAGGGAACTACTGTCACTTATGATGAGTACAACAATATCTTTATGGACCTCACTTTGCTGCAAACTAGAATGGTAGAGTTTTACAAAATCACATTCGAAGAGACAGGTGGCATTCTACATTTTGTTTTGAAGCTAGATGAGTGTGAGAATCTTAAAGAGAAGAAGCTAGAGCTAATTACAATCACATTAATGAATAGGGCCCTTTCCAAATGCCCCACTGATGACCCTTCATACTTCAGTGTTCAATAAAAAACCAACATATGGTGGCTTGGTACATTTCAGGTAATCCAGTTATCTCCAATTTTGTAGCTCTAGCAAGCCCTCTACTGTACCTAAATTTTAGATTTAATTTTTGTATCTCATAAGGATTGATCTTCCATGTAAAGAAAGAAGACCATGACATTTTATTTTGGGTGTTCCATCAAACCCCTATTCCAGATATCATTGATAGGCAAATGAATCGAGGAGAGGTATTGGCTGTAGATGGGAGAGGAGACTTTCAAGTTCAATGGAATCTTGCGGGTGACCTCAAAATACTGAAGTGTATGTATAATTGTGGAATGGGTGCCATGGCAAAGTCTCCATGATTGTATTGCATGGAACCTGCAAAAGTGATGGACCCAAAGTGGTGGCGAAAGGCTCCTACTCGTCACAATGAAGATTCTAATTTTTGACCGGTTCTGAATATACCACTTGTTAATGTCCATATTTGTACAATGCATGCTCTCTGCCGAATTGTAGAGAAGTTGGTATATCTATACATTGGGTTTGCTTGGAAAATAAAAAAGTCATCTGAACGACAAGCCGCTCTAGAGGCTTTGGAACTAGTTTTGTCAGATATTGGTCTACATGGGGGCAATGTGAAAATACAGCGGGACGAAAAAAGGTCAACCAATGAGAAAGATGTACCCTGCAAACCATCCATAGGTGGGGTCAAGGCACGCCGTTTTCTATCTAAACCTCAAGGTATGAAAGATGTGAAGCTAACAAAGCGAGGGAGACTATATCACTCTACCTACATTAGCAAAGTTGAGTATATGCACTGGAAAAAACTTCATTTAGAAGTGAAAGACCAAGAGCCAACAACTCGCAATGCAAAGGGTGATGTGTGGAGTTCCATTGACATATTATTTCAAATGTGTGAGAATGATGATTGGTCACAGGATAATCTCAGCAAGTTTAAACAGAACCTTCAGCTACTACTGAAAAAATCCTTCAAGACAGCATGGACTGACACTCAAATCACTCATTACATGGTAAATTCAAAGCGCCTCATACAGTCTTAGTACTAAGTGTGTGTTTAAATTTCTAAATAAATTTCTTCTTTTCCAGCACATTATTTCTAATCATTTTCCATACTTCATCCAAAAGTATGGGAATCCAGGTTTATGGAACACCTAGGGCCTGGAGAAGTCTCATTACATGGCTAGAAATGCCTACTTCATACATACACAACATGGCAAACAGTCTAAAGGAGTTATTTCAGTGGTTTTATCGCAGAATCATTCATCGCATGCAACAAAAGCAAGTATTGGCCTCTTCAGCAACCGTACAGGCAATCAGACATTTGCAAATTCAGAAAAGAAAGTGAATACACGCATTCAACAACTCAATTGCTCTTGAAAGTCAAACCAGGTGGAGAGAAACAATGCAATATGCCAATCATCGGTGGAACAAGAGAGTTAGAGTTTAGACGATCGATGTACCCCAAATTCCTGTAGAATTAAATTCAATATGTACCACATCTATTTCAACGTTTTGATTATTTGCAAATATCATTTGGAACTTCGCCCTTGTATCTGATCATTAAATGTTTTCCATACTCTAAGAGTTCAGTAGGGTTTTCTTTCCCTAAAGATAATGCCATTGCTGTGTATGTGTAGTAGTATGCTGCACGGCCCCCATTATATCCTGGCAAGTCACCAAAACATTCTCTCCCAAAACCCTTGTCAACGAGGATTACTTTGTCAGCATTTTGTGGCAGCATTGGACCACCTAAGAAGCGAGATAATGTCTTGAAAGCATAGGTTGCAGTATTCCCCTCTTGTGACATTCCGTTGTGGAAGATTAGGATGGGTGCCTCGCATAAATTAGGAAGATATTGTCTTAGAGCTGCATCCCTACCACGGAACTGTCTTCTTCGACGACGAAGAAAGTTGTCCTTTTCAGCAATCCATGACTGTAAACAAAAGAAGTGTTTGTGTATGTGTGTGTGTGAGAGAGAGAGAGACAGACAGAGATTGGGGGAGGGGGGAGGGGTAGGAATTTATACCATGAAACTCTTATCTTGCAAAAAAAGCTCATCCTTCCATAGGTTATCTGATCCTGTTGACTCCTGCGCTGGGCGCTTAAACCAATCCTCCATATCCTGTTTACTAGTTGATGGCTTAAGATTATTTCGAATAGCTTGAAATGTGGCTTCATTAGGAAGTGTTTCTTTATACTTTTTTGCCTTTTCAAAGCAGAGTTTAAGACAGTCCAGTGGGTTACTGGAGATCTCCATTGTCTCGTCATCACTACTGTCATCTTAGACAAATCCATTCCTCTCCTCCTGATATTTGGAAATAGTGGCCAGTGCAAAGTCCTCCCGCAAACAAAAAATACTTTGTATATCATAGAGAAAAATGTAGGACCTATCTCCAAATTTAAACTCTGGCACTCCCGATAGCATTAAGGTGGCTTGCCGCTCAATGAAACCTGACACATCTAGAGGGAGCTTGATATCTGAGGTTTTCACTGAGAGAAGATTGCTTTGTTTCACCTCTTTTGCTTCTTCTTCAAGATCAATGGACTCCTCTATCTCTGTCACTTCAATATATTCCTCATTATTTTCCTCTTTTTCATCTGCTGGTAAATCTTGTTCCTCCATGAACTCCTTAGGATCTTTCATAAGAGTTGTAAATAATCCATTTAAAAATATTAGAAATCCAAAGGACTCTTGAATCAGCTTGCACTCTCGATCATGTAAACTGCACCAATGGGACATGTACATAAGGGGAAGCTGATTATACTTCTTGTAAGACTGTCTTTTAGGATCACATTCCTTTAAATGGACTACCACCATTTCACCAACAATAAACCTGCCCTCTTAAGTGTGAAGATCAAACTTCTCTCGTTCCAGCTTCAAGTGTTCACTCTGTTCAGCTATAAACACACCAAGATTAAATGGAGCATTAAACATGCAGGAGACCAAATCAAACTTATCACCAACCCCAGAAGTAACTGCAAAATCTAAAAGCCTTTCATCAATCACTGTAGGGTCTTCATAAATAACTGTCTCTTTTTTCTTTTGGATTGTTGCAATATATTGGGCACTCTGCAAAGTAGGTGTTTGAAAAATCCACTTCTCTCTTAAGTGAGTTGGGTACAGTAAATTTTGGAGTAGAAGGGGACTCCAATTCTACAGATGGGTCAGTATCAGGCTCCTCCAAACCTATAGTTGGCTCCTCCAAACTAATGGCAGGCTTTGCAGCAGTTATATCAATGGGTTTTGTGAAGTCTACATTCCTCTTCATTGATGTTTTTAACAGCTCCGACAGTCTTCTTGGAAAGTTTTCTTGGCCACCAATGCGCTCGGGATCAATTTTTTGCCTCTTCCTCCTATGTGATCTTAAACCTGCCATTTATTTCATAATCACAAATATAAGATTCAATGAGTATATACAAGAATAAGAGCACCAAATGATCATATAAATTTTGAACAAACTATAATTAGGTATCCCACAATTTTTACCAACTAATCAGGTAGTCAATAAAATAAGATGATTACTATGGATTCAATGCAAAACTAGGTTATATATGTGAGGACTAAAAGCCATACAAGTGGATCACGGTGCGAAGAGTACAAAAACAAATATCTATAGAACTATAGGCGCGTCGTGATCCACTTGGTTGGCTTTTAGAAAATAGAATAGCTACAAGTACATAAAAGCAATTGTACTTTCAACAGATTGCTATGTACAAAGTCAAAAGAGGATCACGGCGTGCAATTTTACTTAAGCCCATTGAGCACATCGGAATTTGTACTTACAAATGTACTTAGTAATTCATTGATTATACCTTAAATTGATACTGTCTATCTGTCTATGTGTTTCGAATACTCAGAGAGAGAGAGAGAGAGAGAGAGAGAGAGAGAGAGAGAGAGAGAGAGAGAGAGAGAGAGAGAGCCTTGAGCAAACACTTGATATTAAGATTAAACTAGTAAAAAATGTTACATTTCATTGAAGCCATTCCAGGATGATTACATGGGCACAATTTGAGTACGGACAGAGAGATCTCCACAGAAAAAATGCTTCTCCCTTCGTTGCATTACTCTTCGTCCGTTCAACAAGAAAGAAAAGTTTACGAAGTCAATGTCGGCAGTCTCCTCCACTATGTCATGTCAAAGTTGCAAAAGATTGCATTGCTGCCTTATTGTAATTACTGTCATAAGATTTAGGTCTTTGTCCACCACTTCCACGTCTATGACAACATTGTTTGCCAAACTTGCTGCCTCTTGATCCATAGGCACATAGCAACCTTCACCAATGTGAGAACGCTTGTACCAAAAGGAGATTATTAATGTCTGTGTCACAAGCATATACTTGACAATGAAAGTGTCAAGAGCAATCTCGCAATATATGCCATCTGTTTCTTTCACATACCACCCTCGATCAAGAAGCTTATCACACAAGAGGGAATCAAATGATTTACAGAGCAACATTTTTTTAGCAACATGTACTTTGCAGGTATGAAATAACTCAACAAAGAGACCAATAGGACAAAAATTGCAAGTTTCACCAATTTAGTAGGTATAGAGTTTCGGAGAGACCTCTGAACATCCCTATAGAGCCTGCTCCTCAATGCCTCACTCATTGTTGTGTCAGGAACGGACCAATCCACAGAGTTCCATTTGGATGGTAGTGGAATCTTCACCAACACTCCTCTCTAATTCCTTTGATTGAGTTGGTATAAATGGGCATAGAAGAAAATACCCTCGTCTGCCAGGCTTTTGCTAGTTCTGCCAGCATATTGCAAGACTCCAATATGAACATGGGTCATAGAGATGAGACCTATAATGCACTCCAGTGGCTCCCATTCTTCATATGACGAAGGATAAACATCTGTGAATGTAATAGAATAGAAATAAATACAAACATATGTATAACCTAATTATATACCTGTGATAAAAGAAGAAGAAAAATAGATTCTCATTTGAAATTAAAATAACATTTATAGAGGAGTGCTAAATAATTAACTTACTATTGCACCGTGGATTATGCACCATGGAGACATCGCCACCATTAGCAATCACATCGGAGTGAGTGAAAACATGTTGAACAAAGACTTCTTTCATAGTCTTCTTACCGACCTCGACTTTGAAATCCAGAACTCTTGCTTTCCATGCAAAATGAAATATGTTTGTTGCTTTCGAGATTTTTCTCCTTCTTGGCTGCATAAGAACCCAAGAACCTTTGCTTATCCTCTGCTCTTGCCACCTATTATCTGTCGTGAGAGAGTTTGAGATTGAGATAGTGCTTATGCTACTACATGGTCTTCTTGGAATACTAATGGTGACGCTGGTTGGGGAAAGTGTAGAGCAACCTCTAGAACTTCTTGGGGGGTAGAAGACGAAGCCATAGGTAAAATGGAGGGAGAATGAGGTTTGAAAGCCTTTCATAAAGGTAGTGGATATCTTTTAATGAAGAGAGAGAGCTAGCTATCAATCATTAGTCAGGTGTCATGAACTTGACGGCTACTAGCAGTGGGCCCTACTTTGTGAAAGCAGGAAGTTACCTTACGAAAATGGGACAAAACTCAATATTTTAAAATCTTTTCTTTCAGTTTTGTGTTGTTTTCCATGTATTTCTACGTTACGTAAGGTTGCTGCTCATTGGCTGCGCCTTCTTTTCTCTCTCTTCAATAAGGCCCTCCAAATGACCTCCAAAATTTCCTAATGTCCAGCCCCCATTACCGGAACCAGCAGACAGAGGCACGGCCCAAAGCCTAGAGCTTCCATTATGGCTTCTATATATGTCCATGTTATTTTGTCATAGGCCTTGTCCAGGTCCAGCTGCAGTAAAATGCACTCCTACTTTGTGATAGTTGTGTATTCTATGCCCACCATTGCTGCCAAGATGTTATCGTATATGGACCTTCCTTTAATGAAGCCATGTTGATGGGGGGAGATGATCTTGGTTAGTAAGGGGGCTACTCTGCGGGCCACTGCTTTAGCTATATTTTGTAGGCCACCGACATTATCGTTATAGGGCGCCAATGTTTCAGTTTAGAGCAGCAGATCTGTTTTGTGATGGGCTTGATAAGCCCTCTCTTCACACTTGTCTCCAACGACCC
>NC_140939.1:107623698-107708698 GCF_014529385.1 Adiantum capillus-veneris
AATGTCTCTCTGCTTAATCTATAGTGTATATATATATATATATATATATATATATATATATATATATATATATATATATATATATATATATATATATATATATATATATATAATAATCTAAATGATTTATTATAAATTAGAATTTCTACTAACTAGAAATGAGTATGGTATTTAGATGTTTAGACTTTCAATAGCAAGGTATGAAAATTAAAGTAAACTATTAATAAAAAACAAAGTCAAAGACATGGAATATTTTGATCAATGTAGACTACCTTGGGAGAATCTATATTGTCGTTCAACTTTTAATGCATGCAAAATCCAGCATGAATAGGATCTTGAGACGTATGGTTTAGAAGTATCTTTCAACTTTGATATGCCAAAAAAAGAATGTAAATATTACTACCCCTTTCCTCGGATATGCCAAAAAAGAATATTCATATTTAGAGAGAGAATATTAGGACTATTACACAGGATGTTACGTAGAGACATTATATATGAGGAAGAAGGAATGTCAACGGGCGCTCACATGTGCATCCGATGAGTGTAAAACAACTTGTGAACTCAAGCGGAGTGCAGGAGACGGTATATAAGTGCGAGCCGCTGCATGACTTCTAGGACCTGCAGTTGAGAAGGGAGGGTCGGCAATGGCACATGACTTGGCTTCGAGCCACTCAACCACTGTAGATGCATGAGGCCTCAAGATTGGATCTTGTTGAATGCACCAGAAGGCAGTGTAGATGAGCATCTTTGCTTGCTCCTCGTCGAACCCGCCGCACAATTGTAAGCGCGCATCCACTAGCTCCATCATTAGACCTTCTTCACACTTTCTGGCAGCCCAAGTAGGGAAATGCCATGCCTCTTCCTCCTCATCACCAAGCTGGCCATTGAGTCTCCTTAACAAATCCACATTTTTCCTGCCGCTCACTATCTCCAACATCACCATCCCCATGCTGTACACATCGCTCTTTGTAGTCACAGCCCCATGTGCTAGCCACTCAGGAGCTATGTATCCTGGAGTGCCTCGTACTGTTGTTACGACATGTGACACATTCTTCTTCATCATCCTGGACAAGCCGAAATCTGCAAGTTTAGCTACGAATGCCTCATCCAGCAAGATGTTTTGTGGCTTTATGTCGAAGTGCAAAATCGGTGCTGTGCATTCGCCATGGAGGTAACTCAACCCATGTGCAATCCCAAGAGCGATGCTGTTGCGAGTCTTCCAGTCCAGCACACTGGGAGCTAAAGCCTGTATTGGCTCTGCAAACAGGTTTGAGCAGAAAAATGAGTGCCGGAATAATTAGAGCTGGCTCAATGTAAATTAAATAGGATACCCTATTTCCAAGCACAGAACCAGCTCATGGATCAACTTGTATGGTAATGAACAACCTAAAACACAAATTATCCTTTTCCTATTGGAAAACTAACCAGTGAAAAGCCAGCGGTCCAGTGACCCTCTTTCCACATACTCGTACACCAGTAGTCGGTGCGGGCCATTCCAACAAAACCCCAAAAGACGAACTACATTAACATGAAAAGTCCGGCCAATTGTGGCCACTTCTGCCAGGAACTGCTTTGTTTGGCCCTTCAACACCTTCACAGCTACCTTCCTTCCATCATGAAGCTCACCAGCATACACAGCTCCACATGCACCTTCTCCCAAAAGCTCCTTGAACTCCTTTGTTGCCTCCATTAAGTCCTGGTATGAGAACCTGCTAGGTAAAAGAGGAAGCAATTCCAGCAAGCCTGCATCATCTTCTTCTCCCAAACTCTGTGCTTTCTTTCGTGCTTTCAAAATGGAGAATGTCGCAACCAATCCAAGCACCAAACATGCCACAGAGGATGATAAGACAGCTATTAACACAACTCTGCTACCTCTCCTGCGGCTAATACGTCCAGTTTCGGCATGGCCAACTGCCGGCAGTGATGGGTCATTAGAATCGACCTTGATATATGTAGTATAGCTGCTTGCTATGATAGATTTATTACTACCTTTGCTAAAGGGATCAGAGATACTCACAGAAGACAACATCTGGTCAGAGTACAACTGTAGTAAGCTGATTTCATCATTCATAAAATGGCATGTGCTGCGATTCTCTTCCGTGTAGTGAAAGAACCCATTGCATGAGCAATTCAAGGTGCAAGATACTTTGCAGTCTTCCAGGGTTGCAAAAGTGATGGCAAAGGACCATCCATTGAAAAGGGATATGCTTGCTTTTTTATTCAACTCCAGGAAGTCAGTGGTGTTGATGTGCTCCTGGCCGTTTTTGCAATGTGGTAAATCAAGCGCTCGTTTGCAACCCTGCGAGGCATCAGAGTTGTTCACTTGCTCAAAATGTGGTGGACATGAGCACATCCCTTCAATGCTGCCAGGCGTGCACACAGCCAGAGGTCCACATGCCAAGGGAACGTTGCATTGTCCCCAGCTTGACACAAATGGCATGGCATCTCGCATTTTCCACATAGATTTCTTTACAGATCCCTGTTGGAAAACAATATAGGAATCCCCTTCTGAGTCAAGGGCTTTCCGATAGGCGAATCCAGTGCCAGCAGTGTAACAACCGACACATTTAATGCCAGCAGCAGGATGTTCGACTTCGTATGCATAGAGTCTCCCATCTTCCTCCAATCTTAGAAAGCTCCAAGAGAGGTTTGCTTTTGAATTTTCATAGTATGACTTGTCAGCATAGATGGAAGAAGTGTTGTTACTGCATGATCCAGGTGCTAGGGTAAATCCAAGATCATCACCTAGCAAGCTATAAGCTTCATTATTTGAGCATGGTGAAGAATGGATAAAAGTATTGAGGGTAGGACTGGTTGCATTGGTGACACCTGATCTGAAGAAGATGGGGAAAATCCAATAAGGAGATGGATGGCTTGAAGTATTGAGATAGAGGACTAAGCCCCCTTGCTCCATTCTAGCAGTGTCGGAGGAGCCATTGCTAGTGAGCTGCATGCCCACCATGAGCTTTTGCCCTTGTAACAGAATGTCGGTGGGCTGCGTGGAGCTTTGCCAAACCACAGAATTCCTGCTTTGAGAGGCTCTGATAAGGAGATTACCTGCGTCTTGCACCTCCATCCTGCCTGCATCGCTTACCCTCCATACCACCCTGCCATCGTAGTCCCGCAGCTGCAGTTCCTGCATGGAGTCCTCGGTGCCGCCCACAACCACCAAAGCTGCATCCACAGACATGAGAGGGGTTTGAGGGTTGGCGACCCACACGGGAGCCACAAAACCTTGCACGTTCTCATGAGCCAAAAGTTGGCTCACTGAGTCTTCAGCTCCTGTTAGAGAGAATTGGGTCTGATCATTAATCCTGCTATCAGAGCTTAATGAGAAGTTGCCTAATATTCCTGTACACAAGGCCAGATAGATGTGGCAAGTGATGTTGACTTCATTATAATCAATGTAATAGTACTCGAGGCTGGGAACATTGGAAACAGGGGAGAAGAGGAAACCAAGAGAGAAGCCACGCAGGTGAGAAGAATTGGTGCTATAGAAAGAAGAGGAGGAGAGGATGGGAAAGAACAAGTCATCGCCCAGGGAACGTATGGCTGCCTGCGAGGTGGGCTTGAGGGCACTTAAGTTGAGCCCAACTGAGAGCTCCAGCAAGGAAGGAAACGGCCGCGCATCAGTACTAATACTACTAGAAGTGGTAACAGAATAGACATGGATTAGCTGCATGTGCGCCGCTAATTGTAGCAGCAGTAGAGTTAGTGTAAAGAGAGATAATATCAGCATGTTGCAGCTGAAAGCTGGTGACGGCGGATGATAACGGAGGGAGAGTGTATTTTACTCCATTTTATTGTTAATGAGTGAAGAGTGTATTGCTACTGAGTGAAGAAGAGTGTTTTTTTTTTTTTTTTGCAAAACTCACAATTGTGAGTGGATAGTATTAAGAACATCAGAAATATACAGCAACCTCAAGCTTAGACCGAGCCTCGAGGGTCACAGGATTGCACGTTATCTGCTTGGCAGAAAAACCACTACCACCCCTAGGCTTTCCCTATTACAAGATGTTATGCATTGTTCTAGACCAGTCCTCTAAGGCTTGTTTGTCTCCGATCATGTGTATCATCACTCTGCTCTCTTGTATGATTTCACAAAAGCTTGCCACAGCCATATCCCCCTCAAATACGCAGCTGGGAAAATATGCAAGTGGATTCTCAGAAGAAGAGTGTATTTTATCCCAGCTAGTTGGGGTCAATAGATCAAACTCAAACTTCTTCTATTAATAATATAAGAGAGGTGGGACCAAGCCCACAGAAACTTCGAATGATGCAAGCATCCACAAATGTCAAACCTGTGGGGCAATTTCCTACATAGTGATGTAGCCCTTTTGTTTTTGGTTATCTATACTATACATCTATATTATACATAATGGAGCTTAAAATCTATACTATACATAATGCAGCTTAAAAATTTCAAGCAAGAAGAAGCCCTCCACGTGTCATGCATTGGTTCACTTTACAAAAATCTAGACCAAACATCTAATGTAAAATGCAAAAGTGAAAGGTCAGATGTGACATGCAGAGGGAATCTATACTATACATCTATATCTATACTTCTATACTATATATAATGCAGCTTAAAAATTTCAAGCAAGAAGAAGGCCTCCACGTGTCATGCATTGCTTCACTTCACAAAAGTCTAAACCAAACATCTAATGTAAAATGCAAAAGTGAAGGGTCAGATTTGTCATGCACAGGGAAATGAAAACCGTTTCAAAATGTACAGTGTAAAGACCAAAGACTTTCAATTGTACATAGAATAAATGTATAAATTTGGTTTCACTCCACCTAAGCAAGTAAAGATAATTTTGGTGAAGATTTTGTTATTTAACACTAGGTTGGTAACCTAACAGGACATAAAAGTGTCCTTTCAGGGTTTTGAAAAAAACCTCCAAAACCATAGTAGATCCACTCATTTTGTAAAATCCTTTCATGAGGTTATAGTTCAAGGCCTACTACACATGGAAAAAATAAGAAACTTGTAAA
The DNA here is from genome assembly GCF_014529385.1 of Adiantum capillus-veneris. Taxonomy (NCBI): domain Eukaryota; kingdom Viridiplantae; phylum Streptophyta; class Polypodiopsida; order Polypodiales; family Pteridaceae; genus Adiantum; species Adiantum capillus-veneris. The sequence goes on from NC_140939.1 coordinate 107,628,694, forward strand.
ATTTCTCGTCTTTTGGTCACACCAAGCCTCCAAAGTTGATGGACTAGTGCATTTTCATCAAAACAGTCATTTTTTACGTTTTGTTGCATAAAAATAAGATTAGGGATTTTTGTAGGACTTGAGATAAATTCCCTAGTTAGCTTCAATGGGTTTGTGATCAGATCATATGATTGCTTCTCACTCACTATTTTTTGTTTTGCCAAAATAAATAGGCACAAAAAAGTTGAATTTTTAGCATTCTGCAAACCTATCATCAAAGTTTCTATAGCCACGCTCAATACAAATAATATATGCATGTTTTCTTAGTTCGCTATTGTCCTTTATGTTCATAAGGAGCCATGGAGCATGTCAAAAGAATAATACATCTCTTACCAAGGGGGATCTTGGGGACAAAGATGAAGTGCTAAATACAGCAAACATGAAAAAACTGGGTTCAACATTATGAGTTGTAGAATCCCATAGAAACTATTCAATATCTAGCCAAATTTGATCCTTATGACTAGATATGGTTACTACCTACAAAATGCATGTAGTTGTCACAAGAAACTAACAATATTGAAAAAGCTATAATTGATATACTAGAATGTTTCGTTTTCTTCTATAATTGAAAAAATCAACCATCGTTGTGTACTATGCAAAATAGGGTATTAGGTTCCCCAAAACTCAAGGAATATTAGCTTTATGCTACATTATGCGACATAGAAAATAAAAAATGGATTTGGATATCATGAAATCCACCAAAAAAATCATAGAAGAGCTAAAATTGGCTAAAAAACAGGATTTGACAATTTTTGTAATTTGGTCATAACTTACAACTTTAATATTTATTTCTCCCTAGAAGCATCAGGACATGTTGAGGACTACTAAAGATAGTTCTCTAGCATTATAGACCTCACAAAAATGAATTCTAGAGTGGTATAGTTGAAAAAAGTTGAAAAAAGCCAAAAACAGGACTCGTTTTTTCACACAGTTTAGGTTGTGAAATGTTGTGCAAGGACAAGGTTAAATATGGAATTGATATTCCAAAAAAATGTCGAGTTTTTTTCAGCTCACAAGACAACTTTCTAGATAGATAGCACCTCAAAATCCATTTTGAAACTCTTGACATAATTCAAGGAAAATGGTCACTTAACAGGACATAAAAGTGTCCCAGGACATAAAAGTGTCCCATTACCAACCTAGTGTTAACAAAAAATTGATTTTTTATAATATATTTGGCTTTGTTTTATCAAGGATCTTTTTTCAAGACCAATATTGATACCTTTTATAAATTTGTGTAAGTTTTTATTTTTAAAAGCGGTTGAGAAAAAGGAGAGGGTTCGCATGTCCTTGCATCGATTTAGGTCGGTCTCTCTTTGAAGGCATGCATTCAAATGAAGGGGTTGTTATCTACAGTAGAGAGAGAGAGAGAGAGAGAGAGAGAGAGAGAGAGAGAGAGAGAGAGAGAGAGAAATTTTACGATTGAGCTCATGGGGACTACTACTCACCAAGGACACCCTTGCCCTTTAAATTTCCAAGACATTGTTATTTTCTTAATATTATCATGTATTTTCAAAAGAGTAGCTAATATTTTTTCTATACAAAACAAGAAAAATGCCTTGAAATGGGTACAATGTTTGACAAAAAAACAACGATAACATTGGCATCTCAAATGAGGAGAGATATTTCCCAATTGGTGGGCCTTTTATCAATTCAGAGTTATCAAATCCTTTTTATTGTGTCACCCTAAAAAATCTATAAATCTATACTATACATAATGCAACTTAAAAATTTCAAGCAAGAGGAAGGCCTCCACTTGTCATGCATTGGTTCACTTCACAAAAGTCTAGACCAAACATCTATACTATATATGAAGCAGCTTAAAAACTTCAAGGAAGGAGAGACCCTCCATGTGTCACGTTATGCTTCATTTCAAAGAGAACTTTTAAAAAACACTAGTAAAACGGTGCCACCTTCGGCAGCGGCATGGCCCCTCTTACCCTCAAGTTCCTTGCTCCTCGCAAATTTCATAAAGCAAACCGAGAAAAATATTCTCTCTCTCTCTCTCTCTCTCTCTCTCTCTCTCTCTCTCTCTCTCTCTCTCTCTCTCTACTTTTGGTCTCATAGATCTCTCGCTCTCTCGCTAGGATGAATTGGTAGGCACGACTCTCTCTTTCTCTCCCCTTCTCTCTCTGGGGTGAGTTGTTATGCCCCTCCCTCCCTCGTGTCGACCAAGGGAGTGCCAAGCACAATGTCTCATCTGCTGAAAACAGCCCAAAGCTCCTTGGCCGTGGCCAAGTTAGGCATATCCCACAATCAGAGCATTTCAAGAGATGACATCCTGGACAGGAATCCTCAAGCACTTTTTGTGCTTTATGAAGTGCACCATATTTGGCATACATGTTGACCAAGGCAGTGCCAAGCACGACGACTTCTTTCAACAACCATTGGCTAACACTATCATCGTGAATTCTTTTGCACATATCAACATCCTGTGTAATGCCACATGCCTTCAAGGTGCAAGTGTTTATGACTGCATTTGGAGAGATGGACTTTCTCTGCATCAGTTGAAAACAGCTCTCTCTCTCTTCCTGACCTGACTGTGCTAGACATATCCTGCAATCAATGTACTCATTGAAACACCCTCGCTTTGCATCAGCTAAAAATAGCCCAAAGCGAATGTGAATGCATCTGGAGAGACACACTTGCTTCACATCCGTTGAAAAACGCCCAGAGCTCATTGGCCTTGCCCAAGAAGTTGGGCTAATCCTACAATCAATGCATTCCAAGAGATGACATCCAGTACTGGAAGCTCCTCAAGCACTTTTTGTGCTTTATGAAGTGCACCACATTTGGCATACACGTCGGCCAAGGCCGTACCAAGCATAATGTCACATCCACTGAAAACAACTCAAAGCTCCTTTGCCCTACCCAAGTTAGGCATGTCCTGCAACCAATTCATTTCAAGAGACTACATATGAATAGGAAACCCCTCAAGCAATTTTGGTTTTTTATGAAGTGCACCACATTTGGCATACGTGTTGACCAAGGTAGTGCGAAGCACAACGTTAACAACCACTAACTAACAATATCACTGTGAATTCCTTTGCCCATATATTAACATCTTGTGTAATGCCACATGCCTGCAGGAGCAGTCCTAAAGTAAAATGTTAGTATGAGTGCTTTTGCTTTGTATGCAACTCTTCCTGACTTTGTGTGGACTTTCAGAACGGTGGGTAGGAGCAGCGGCCAGCAAGGGGCTGGAACAGTGCTAAGGAGCGAGCAAAAAACACTACCTGAAGCCAGTCGAACATAGGAAATTCTCACACCTGGCTGGGGAGAGGGGCCAAAATCCCTTTCCCCATCAAATTTCTACCTTCGCCCAGCCTACGCCAACAACTTCGACTACTGATAAAGATTGAACTAAACCCTCTGTTGAAAGCAAACAATAAATTCCAAGAGACAACGTCTCGAATAGGAAGCTCCTCAAGTACGTTTTGTGCTTTTTATGAAGTGCACCACCTTTTGGCATACATGTCGACCAAGGCACATATGTGATCACCCTAACCCTTGCCTTCAAGATGCAAGCGTATGTGATTGCATCTGGAGAGACATCCTTGCTTTGCACCCACCGAAAACAGCCCATAGCTTCTTAGCTTTGCCCAAGTTGGGCATATCACATAAATACTGCATTCCAAGAGACGACATCTCGGACATTAAGTTCCTCAAGCACCTTTTGTGCTTAATGAAGTGCACCACATCTAGCATACATGTCCAGCAAGGCAATGCCAAACACGACGTTTTCTTTCAAAAACCCCTAACTAACCATACCATCGTGATTTCTTTTGCACATATCAGCATCTTGTGTAATGCCACATGCCTTCAAGGTGCGAAGATTGCATCTTCAGTGAAAACCCGCAGAAAATAGCCAAGGGCTTCATGGCCTTGCCCAAGGTGGGCATATCCCGCAATCAGTGCATTCCAAGAGACGACATACCGGACAGAAAGATCCACAAGCACTTTTTGTGCTTTACGAAGTGCACCACATTTGGTATACATGTCGACCAAGGCATTAATGCCAAGCTTATGTGATCACATATGGAGAGATAGCCTTGCTTCGCACCTGCCAAAAATAGCCCAGAGCTCCTTGGCCCTACCGAAGTTGGGCATATCCCATAATCAATGCATTCGAAGAGCCGGCATCTCGGATACAAAGCTCCTCGAGTAGTTTTTTTGCTTTATGAAGTGCACCACATGTGGCATACATGTCGACCTAGACAGTGCCAAGCACGACGCTTTCTTTCAACAACCACTGAATAACAACACCATTGTGAATTCTTTTGGCCATATCAGCATATTGAGCACCACCCACAATCATTGTATTCCAAGAGATGACATCATGGACAGGATTGCAAGCATACGTGATTGCATTTGGAGAGATGTCCTCACTCTCCATTTGCTGAAAACAACCTAGAGCTTCCTCACCCAAGGTGGGCATATCTCAAAATCAGTGCATTCCTAGAGACGACATACCGGACAGGGAGATCCTCAAGCACTTTTTGTGCTTTATGAAGTGCATCACATTTGGCATACGTGTCGACCAAGGCAGTGCTAGCCAAAAATAGCCCAGAGCTCCTTGCCCCTACCCAAGTTGGGCATATCCCACAATCAATGCATTCAAAGAGCCGACATCTCAAACATAAAGCTCCTCGAGTACTTTTTCTGCTTTATGAAGTGCACCACATGTGGCATACATGTTGACCTAGACAGTGCCAAGCACGACGATTTACTTCATCAACCACTAAATAACAATATCATTGTGAATTCTTTTGGCCATATCAGCATCTTGAGCACCGCCCACAATCATTGCATTCCAAGGGATGACATCCTGGACATGATTGCAAGCGTACGTGATTGCATTTGGAGAGATGCCCTCACTCTCCATCTGCTGAAAACAGCCTAGAGCTTCCTCACCCAAGGTGGGCATATATCCCGCAATCAGTGCATTCCAAGAGACGACATATCGGACAGGAAGATCCTCAAGCATTTTTTGTGCTTTATGAAGTGCATCACATTTGGCATACATGTCGACCGAGGCAGTGCCAAGCTTATGTGATCACATCTAAAGAGAGAGCCTCGCTTCGTAGCTGCAAAAAACAGCCTAGAGCTCCTTGGCCCTACCCAAGTTGGGCATATCCCACAATCAATGCATTGGAAGAGCCGACATATCGGACACAAAGCTCCTTGAGTACTTTTTCTGCTTTATGAAGTGCACCACATGTGGCATACATGTCGATCTAGACAGTGACAAGCACGACGTTTTCTTTCAACAACCACTGAATAACAATATCATCGTGAATTCTTTTGGCCATATCAGCATCTTGAGCACCACGCACAATCAGTGCATTCCAAGAGATGACATCATGGACAAGATTGCAAGCGTACGTGATTGCATTTGGAGAGATGCCCTCACTCTCCATTTGCTGAAAACAGCCCAGAGATTCCTCACCCTGATGCCTTCAAGATGCAAGAACATGTGATTGCATCTGGAGAGACACCCTCGCTTTGCATCCATCAAAAACAGCCCAGAGATTCATGGCCATGCCCAAGATGGGCATATCCCTCAATCAATGCATTCAAAGAGACAACATCCCGAACAGGAAGATCCTCAAGCACTTTTTGTGCTTAATGAAGTGCATCACATCTGGCATACATGTCAAGCGAGTCAGACCCAAGCCCAGCGTTTTCTTTCAAGAACCGTCTCTCTTCTCTTTTTCCTGGCACGTCTCTCTCTCTCTCTCTCTCTCTCTCTCTCTCTCTCTCTCTCTCTCTCTCTCTCTCTCTCTCTCTCTCTCTCTCTCTCTCTCTCTCTCTCTCTCTCACACACACACACACACACACACACACACACACACACACACACACATACACACACATTTTTTTGTAAATCTGCTTTGATTACTTTAGGGATACAAAAATCTGAGCACTATAAGGCTCCGAAAGCTCCAAAATCTTCAATGAGAGAAGAAGTAAAGGGACATCCAGGAATGTGTCCTTCAAGCTTCCCAAAAACAACATCCCAATAAGTCGGTTACTAATGACCAAAAGCTGGGGTGACAATGTGCGTACACAAATGTGTGACCATGAGAGTGTGCGCGCATACACACACACACACACATGCTCACGTGTTTCGAGTATGCATGTCATTTATGCATAAGGGCGGTATAACCACGGCAAGCCATGAACGCTATTACATTATGGTTTTCATGCCATTAACTGATCGCTACAAACATGCCTTGGCGCGCGGCTGCCGATACATCTCGTTGGAGTGAAACCCCTCGCTTCGCACCGACCAAAAAGAGCCGAGAGCTTCTTGGTCCTGCCCAAGTTGGGCATATCCCGCAATCAGTGCATTCCAAGAGACGACATTCCAAAGAGGAAGCTCTTGAAGCACTTTTTGTGCTTCATGAAGTGCACAACATTTGGCATAATGTCGCTAAGGCAGTGCCAAGCTTATGTGATCGCATCTAGAGAGACATCCTCCCTTTGCACCGGCCAGAAACAACCCTGAGCTTCTTGGTCCTACCCAAGTTGGGCATATTCTGTAATCATTGCATTCAAAGAGATGACATCTTGGACAGGAAGCTCCTCCAATACTTTTGTTATTTTATGAAGTGCAGAACATCTGGCATACATGTCAACCTAGACGGTGCCAAGCACGGCATTTTCTTTTAACAACCACTAACTAACAGTGCCATGGTGAATTCTTTTGGCCATATCAGCATCTTGGGCACCACCCACAGTCAGTTCATTTCAAGAGACGACATCCTAGACACGATTGCAAGCATTCGTGATTGCATATGGAGAGATGCCCTCACTCTCTATCTGTGTTGAAAACAACCTAGAGCTTCCTCACCCTGATGCCTTCAAGATGCAAGCATATATAATTGCATCTGGAGAGACACCCATGCTTTGCATCCGTCAAAAACAGCCAAGAGCTTCATGGCCATGCCCAAGATGGGCATATCTCGCAATCAATACATTCACAGAGACGACATCCCGGACAGGAAGCTCCTCAAGCACTTTTTGTGCTTAATGAAGTGCACCACATCTGGCATACATGTCCAACCAAGCACGACGTTTTCTTTCAAGAACCGCCTCTCTTTTCTTTTTCCTGGAACCTCTCTCTCTCTCTCTCTCTCTCTCTCTCTCTCTCTCTCTCTCTCTCTCTCTCTCTCTCTCTCTCTCTCTCTCTCTCTCTCTCTCTCTCTCTCTGACAGCCAGCGGAGCAGCCATCACTGCAGAGCTCGACCCACACTCATTCAACCACTACCGGCACTCTCATCGATCAAGAACTGGAGCTACGGAGATCCAAACGGCCACGATTGAGGAGAAAGGCTACACAACATCGACGAAGACTATATCAGAGGATTCAAGCCAAACTCTCTCATCATCCAGAGTGCAGATGAGGATGGGTTCTAGTAGTAGTAGTAGTATTTTTGTTCTAGTTCTTTTGTACCCAGATCGACATGGTATCAGATTCACTATTTTGTAACAGATTGGTCTCATAGGTTATTTTGGCCTTTTGAAGACGTTAATATAACATTTCATTTCATTTATCTCTCGCTTGCATCCAAAGAGACATCCTCGCTTCACACCTGCCAAAAACAACCCAGAGCTTCTTGGCTTACCCAAAGGGCATATTCCACAATCATTGCATTTGAAGAGATGACATCTCAGACAAGAAGCTCCTCGACTACTTTTGTGCTTTATGAAGTGCACCACATCTAGCGTACATGTCGACCTAGACGGTCCCAAGCACCACATTTTCTTTCAACAACCACTAACTAACAATATCTCGTGAATTCATTTGGCCATATCAGCATCTTGGGCAGCGCTCACAATCAGTGCATTCTAAGAGACGATTGCAACCATACGTGATTGCATATGGAGAGATGCCCTCACTCTCCATCTGCTGAAAACATCCCAAATATCACCCTGATTCCTTCAAGATGCAAGCATATGTGATTGCATCTAGAGAGACACCCTCGCTTTGCATCCATGGAAAACAGCCCAAAGCTTCATGGCCATGCCTAAGATGGCCATATCTCGCAATCAATGCATTCACAGAGACGAAATCCCAAAGAGGAATCTCCTCAAGCACTTTTTGTGCTTAATGAAGTCCACCACATCTGGCACACATGCCCAGCAAGGCAGGGCCAAGCACGACGTTTTTTTTCAAGAATCGTCTCTCTTTTCTTTTTCCCGGCACCTCTCTCTCTCTCTCTCTCTCTCTCTCTCTCTCTCTCTCTCTCTCTCTCTCTCATACACGCAACACTCGCTCATGTTTTGAGTATGCATGTCGTTTATGCATAAGGGCGGTATTACCACACCAAGCCATGATTGCTATTACATTATGGTTCTCATATCATTGACTCATTGTTACAAACACCCCTTGGCGGCTCAGCCCATACATCTCACTTTTGCGGCAAGGCCTCGCGGATCCCTGTTTTTGATTGTAGTAGGTTGCCTGCCCCAGCTATGATCCCTGCTTTTCACACCACTTTGGTCGCTTGTTGTTGCTGCATTCACTAATCCTTGAGCTTGCAAGCCCTCAACACTCCCACCAACCTTGTGCCCCTTCTAGAACACACTCTTCTAATCATTACATCCATAAAGAACATTCACCTCCCAAGTTCCACCCATGTGGCCTCCAACCTCCTTTGCGTTAGGGTCACAACTAAGCATAATGCAATCCTATTTTCTTACCGATTGACGTGGACCATTGATCGTCCTAATCATGTCATGTAGCTTACATGGCATCAAAATCTTTGAGAGAGGAAGTGCAGCGCAACCAAGCTGGCAGTGGGGTTGATTAGGCATTGATGTGCAAGGGGAGATGATCTGGCAGAGCAAGGGTGGTGTAGGACTTTTCCATCGTGGACTCTCTCGGGTCTCATCACCAAATGAAGGAGAAGCTTGTAAGCTTGTGTGGCTATGGTGTGGCAAGCCCCTAGCAAGTGCAGATCGCATCCATTTTTGCCGCAACATGTTCTTCGGAAGCTCAACAACTTCTCTTGAGACCTCGTACTTAAGCTTATAGTTTTTGGGAGGCCATTTCAATCCGGCCCTCAATTTCAAGGCTGACCACTTTTATTTTTGAAAAACATTTGAAGGGTGATTGTGGCTTTCTTTTACATTTTGAAGGCTGTAAAAATAATTTCTCCATGTGTTGCTCAATGAACCTCCCTTGGGAGGTTTGCATGGACCTTCTATGTTGTAAATGATCTTTGACCTCAATGCTCAAAATGCAAAACCTAGATGCATGTATTCGTGTGTGTGTGTGTGTGTGTGTGTGTGTGTGTGTGTGTGTGTGTGTGTGTGTGAGAGAGAGAGAGAGAGAGAGAGAGAGAGAGAGAGTGAGAGAGAGAGAGAGAGAGACATTCTCTCGATGTGTGTAAATAAAAGAGATGAAGTCGACGTGCCGAGGTGTTGGGGCATTGCACGAAGACTTTCCACATATGCATTGCATTAATGAAGTACATTCTGCTCGAGAATTGAGCGATAGGAGTCCAACAATTTGTTATGGATGTCTTACACACAGTATGTGTGTGTGTGTGTGTGTGTGTGTGTGTGAGAGAGAGAGAGAGAGAGAATGCACGTGTAAGTGAGAGAGAGAGAGAGAGAGAGAGAGAGAGAGAGAGGACCATTCACTACAGCCCGTGTGAGTGAGTGCGTGTGTGTCTATTACACACACACAGAGAGAGAGAGAGAGAGAGAGAGAGAGAGAGAGAGAGAGAGAGAGAGAGAGGAAGGAGAGTAAGCATTGGTTTTACAATCAACAAATCGACAAAGTGACAATAGACGAAATCCACAATCGAGAATCAAAAATAAAAAATCAACATCGACATCTATGAAATTGAGAGTTGACGCAATTTGGAAAGTTCAATCCGACAAATTCAAGGCAGGAGATGTGCAGGCCCAAGGTAGGAGCAGGTCCAAGGTGGATGACAGGAGGGAACTCTAACAATTCTCGGCTATTTTTGAAGGTTTGTACGCTAGATTTCTTTGAGCTTTGTTAGTTCTCTCGCCTTTGGATTGACTTGGAATTCAAAGGTGAATCTCAAAATTTGTAAGTGGGATTGCACTAAATCTAGGTTTTCTCGAGCGTTTATAGGCAAATTAGAGTTTTTGAGGCAAATCTCAAAATTTCGTAAGGGGGATTACACTAAATCAAGTTGAGGCATAGTGCTTTCTCCTAAAAACTTCAAAAACTTTCATGTAAGAAATTTTAAGGGCAATTTAATTATATATGAAGGCTTTTACACTCAATTTCTCTATACTTTGTAGGTTTCCTCACCTTCAAATCTATAATTTAGAGATAAATTTCAAAAATTGCAGGTGGAATTACACTAAATTGAGGATTTTCCAAGAATTTGGCTGTACCATACCTTTTTTCTAACATTTTAGAGGCAAATTTTATATATTTGAAGGTTTTTGCACCAAACTGATATGCACTTTGTAGATTCTCTAAACCTTTGTAGTTTCTCTTTTTTTTTTAAAAATGCTCTTAAGAGCTTGATTTGAATTAAAAAGAATGCATGCAGACCTTGGCATATCCTTTGCATATGGGTCTCCAACCAATACAACGTATACACACAGTGACCCAAAACATACCCAAACATTTTTGCAAGTACACTATATTTCTATCAAGAACTTCTTCTTCTCATCAAGTCATTTCCTCCTTGATAAAAGCCATTTGTAATTAGAGATAAATCTCAAAAAATCTAGATGGGATTATACTAAACCTAAGCTTTTTCCTCCAAATGTTGTGGGTGTACTCCTAACATTCAAATTAAATCTTACTAGCATGTGTCCCTTCCTATGGAGAGAGAGAGAGAGAGAGATCCTTTTCTTGGCACCCAATCCACTCTCTTTGTTTCTTTCCCTTGGTCCCCCCCTTCCAAGCCCTTTCCTTATGTCACGTGGCAAGGGCCTCCAAGGTGCATTAGGTATAGTTGATAAAATTTGTAGGTGGGATTATACTAAACCTAGGTTTCTCTTGAGCACTGGGGTACACAATAGATTTGTACTATTATTCAAGAGTCCATTATCTATACTCTTTATAATGGAGTTTAAAAAATTAGAGGAAAGAGAGGGCCTCCACGTGTTGTTTTTTGGTTGATTTGCATGGCCTATTGGAATCAATGATGAAATTGAGTTGTTGAGTCCCTGTTGGGTCGTGTCGTCCTCGTTACCATAGACACATTAAAGACCCTTTGAACATTGAGTGAATTAGTTCAAATTCTACTCAATTCCATCCTTTTTCAATGACCTATAACATCAAAAATTGTACACCTGACAACCTGTCGTTCAGGCTATGTGTGTGTGTGTGTGTGTGTGTGTGTGTGTGTGTGTGTGAGAGAGAGAGAGAGAGAGAGAGAGAGAGAGAGAGAGAGAGAGAGAGAGAGACCATGTAGACTGTGCAAATCATGTTTTTTGACAATGTGCAAACTGTAGTAGTCGAAATTGTGTGTGTGTGTGTGTGTGTGTGTGTGAGAGAGAGAGAGAGAGAGAGAGAGAGAGAGAGAGAGAGCGCTCAACCACTAGCAAGTAGATAGAGAAAGAGAAAGAGTGAGGTGGGTCATCTGGACCAAGACCAAGAGCTTTATCAGGATAGCTACTAATGATCTTGTAGAGGTGAATAGGGGACAAGCACTATCCATTGGTGGGGACAGAAAGCAATTGAAGCAAAAAGTTAAAATGGGTCCTCTTCTTACAATGGTGAATACAAAAAGAACTTAATTGAGAGCATCTTAGCATTGCATTTGGGCTTCTTCTATGGCTAGCAATGTTGATTTGGCTTCTAGGAGCCATTGCCGCCCACTACTCTAGCTTGACATATTTGGTGAAGTTGTAGATGTTTTACATCTATCCCAAGGCATGTGTGTGTGTGTGTGTGTGTGTGTGTGTGTGTGTGTGAGAGAGAGAGAGAGAGAGAGAGAGAGAGAGAGAGAGAACATAATTTTAAACAAAATAGGAACAATCCGAAAAGGGACATTGATCTGTGTGTGTGTGTGTGTGTGTGTGTGTGTGTGTGTGTGTGTGTGTGTGTGTGTGTGTGTGAGAGAGAGAGAGAGAGAGAGAGGCATTGTTGTCTTCCTACAGTGATTCCAAGGACTAAGGTTTCATTTTCCTCACATGTGGGCATGCAGATACACACACACAACTACCTATATATGACTTTGTGTATGTTTATATGTGTGTGTGTGTGTGTGTGTGTGTGTGTGTGTGTGTGAGAGAGAGAGAGAGAGAGAGAGACATTGTCATCTTCCTAGAGTGATTTCAAATACTACAATTTCATTCTCCTCACACGTGGGCACATAGATACGCACACACATCTACCTATAAATGATTGTGTGTGTGTGTGTGTGTGTGTGTGAGAGAGAGAGAGAGAGAGAGAGAGAGAGAGAGAGAGAGAGAGAGAGAGATCCAATAGCCATGATTTTCTTGGCCGGAGCAACGCGCGGGTCACATACTAGTTATTTTTAAAAAGAACAAAAAAGAGGGGCTTATATCATCTTCTCTTTCACTACAAGAGGTACTTCACATTAGCGATGCTCGCAGCGCGACGCTCAAAAGTGAAAATCCACGGTGTCGCTATGGTCATCGCTATGGGCGTCGCTAGTTTACTTGTAACTTAGCGACACCCATAGCAACGCCGACAGGGGTAAAAAACAAACCGAGAGCGCCTGAAAACTTAGATCTCAGATCTGAGTTTTCGGTGCTCATGCAAGCAAAGGTAACCCGTACTCTCCCTCTCTCTCTCTCTTTCTTCTCCACACACACACACACACACACACACACATACACGAGGACAGGAAGGAGAGCCAGGTATGCTCCTTCCCTCTCCTCTCTCTCATGTTTCCTTTCCCTCTTTCTCTCTCTCTCCCGCTCTCTCTCTCACACACACACATTGTTTTTTTTAGAGAGAGAGAGAGAGAGAGCACATGCATAAATTAAAAAAACACACACACACACACACATGCATAAACAAAGAATGCATACACACACATTGAGAGAGGAAGAGAGAGAGAGAGAGAGAGAGAGAGAGAGAGAGAGAGAGAGAGAGAGAGAGAGAGAAGAAGAAGAAGAGAGTTTTAACGTCGTAGGAAACTATCCCAAGAGACCTTAAAGATCTAGCCGACAAGGAGTTGAACTCAAGACCTGTTATTCAAGAGGGAAATGGCATAACCAATCTATCACACTTGGGTGATAGAAAGGTTATACCATTTTCCTCTTTTTATTGGCGCACACACACACACACCCAAGAAGAAGAGAGTTTTAACATCGTAGGAAACTATCTCAAGAGGCCTTAAAGATCTAGCCACCGAGGAGTTGAACTCGGGACCTGTTATTCAAGAGGGAAATGGAATAACCAATCTACCACACTTGGGTGATAGAAAGGTTATATCATTTTCCTCTTTTTATTGGCACACACACACACACACACACACCCACACCCACACACACACACACACCCGAGAAGAAGAGAGCTTTAATGCCGTAGGAAACTATCCCAAGAGACCTTAAAGATCTAGCCGACGAGGAGTTGAGCTCAAGACCTGTTATTCAAGAGGGAAATGGCATAATCAATCTACAACACTTGGGTGATAGAAAGGTTATATCATTTTCCCCTTTTTATTGGCACACACACACACCCACACACACACACACACCCGAGAAGAATAAAGTTTTAACATCGTAGGAAACTATCCCAAGAGACCTTAAAGATCTACATTGAGGTTATATTACATTTAAATTTATGTTTATGTTGAGTTTAGGATTAGGTTAGATTTAGATTTACATTAGATTATATTTAGGTTTATTTAGGTTATATTAGATTAGATTTAGGTTTATTTTGAGTTAGATTTACGTTAAATTAGATTTAGGTTTATTTACGTTAATCTTCAAAGCTGTAGGAGTTGGCTCCTCTTGCAGCCCATATATAAGCATAGATGTAAAATGTATGTCAATATCCTGTTCACAATCAGCATGATCTAGGCAATCTTCAATATAGTCCTCTGCTTCCACATCTGCATCCATGCTACTCAGCAAGCCATTATAACTTGAAAAGGTTCATCAGGCAACGCCTCTGAAGGGGTACATGCATCACAAAGCTCTTATATACTGCTATAACCTTCTTCTTCAGATTGGGTCAAAAAACCATCAATTATGGAATTTGCTTTTGAGATAATAGAATCAGCAAGCATATATGCAACCATCTGTAGTAAATTCGCTGCCCTGATCAGCTATAGTGCTCATCTTCTTGATAGACTTTTTGAGAGCATCCCATGCCAAGGTCAGTAGCTTGTAAAATTTTTGTCATACAGTCTAGCTCTTCACTAGAACCATTATTCGAGGTAACTTTCATACAAGCTATCTTTGAAAAAAAATCATATATGTCTATTTTAGCATTAAATTCATTACTTACCTTTGATAGGTTGCTCAAAATATGGTCCTTTGAAGTTAAATCTGCTTCTTCCAAAGCTGTATTTGCCTTGGCTTTACTTCTTGCAGAAATATGATCCCAAAATTGATCATAATTAAGGAACTGCATATGATCCCCTTCTTTTTTATAGAAAACAATATGGCTTCGTTCATTAATCTCCTTCATTGCCAACTCGATAATCTTTGAGCTTTCGTGAACAAACCCATCTCCAAAATAGTCCCACTGCGTGGGATATGTTTCGGCAAGTTCTCGTACCTTATCTTTAAACTCGGAGGTTACAACTTCTTCAAAGGTCAAAATCATCCAATCTTCTGGAATTCCTCAGCTCTTCATCTCCGCTTGATAACATGCAAGGAGTCCATCTGGATCATGTCCTTGAAAAATTCCATACTGTTCATGTACGGCATCAAGTGCCATCTCCACTGCATCATCAATCTGCTCTTTCATCTTCATAGCTTTTACTTCTTGCAAACATCTCTGAACTAAGCCGAACATTTTTGACAGATCTCTGCTGCTAGATTTTTATCAAATCTGTTGAGGTTGTAATCTTCAATAAAGTACTTCAACTGTGCTGGAATCTCCATCCTGACCTCCCACCCCGGCTCGTTTCACGTCGGGTTTTGTGGTCGAAAGGTGAGCCGAGAAGGCACGGGGCCTCTGACTGTGAGAGGTGCAAGAAAGAGAGTTGCAGCAGACACAATTAATGGAGATAGAGATTCAAACAGACAGCTTGATCCAGATTCCGAAGCTTGATAACTCAAAACAAATAACCAACAGTATCCTTGCTTAATCAAATATTAATGGAGGATTTTATGCTCCTTACAAGGTTTCACCTGCCTTAATCCAAGTGCTAATTAAGAAAATCAAGCTTCAGTAATGATGTTAAAGTCTAATCTGATGATAACAGTATCAAATACGATCCTTTCGCCTTAATTGGTCTGCGAATACTACCGTGATCTGTTTCGTTTTCCTTCTGTTGCTTCAAGGTTGAAAGAGAATTGATGTTCTTCCCGCTATGGCTGTGGGAGCTTCATCTTAGGATTTATGGCTTGGTTTAGAGCTTGGGATTAAGCTGGCTTGCTTTAGAGAGCTTATGATAGTCCAAGTTAAGGTTTTGATGCCTTATGAGTGTCAAGGATTATGGCTTAGAGAGATTAAGAGGTTCGAGCTCATGCTTGGTTAATGAAAGCTTAGTCTCGGCTTAAGAGATTAGGCTAAGTAATAAGATCAAGAGCTTTGGAAAGCTAGGCTTATGCTTTGATAATCCGGGCTTAAGTTCTTTGGTTGAGTTAAGCGAGCTTAATATAATCCAAGAAGGTTTGGCTTAAGAGGGCGAGATCAAGCTTCGCTTATAAGAGATTAGGCTTAGCTTATGATATTAGGCTTAGGCCTAGCTTTGGCTTGGCAGAAGAGCTTAAGAGATCCGAGCTTATGCTTGGTTTTGCTTCAGAAATTAAGAAATCGGGCTTAAGCTTGATTAATGAGAGTTTAGGCTTCTTCTTCCCGGAGAGAGAGAGCTCATGAAAGGAGAAGAGGATTTCTAAAAAAGAACACTAGAGAGTTTAAGAGAGCTTACCCCCTTTTCTTTTATAATAGCCCTTTTGGCTGCATGGGCATGCCCCTTACTAAAAATAGCCTACCCATTAGCGATGTCGCTAATGGGTAGTTGACGTGGCGGGACCCATCCCTATGATGTGGCACTGTCGAAATCCTGAGTTGCCCGAAAACCAGCACCGTTGGTGCTGAAAATCAGCACGATGGCCTTCTGAGCATATTTCGCTTCTACGGCGAGCTCATCCGATTAGCCGATTGGCCGGCGCGAGCAACACGAGAATCCTCCTCGTCATCTGCAGTTGACGCCATGGCTTCTTTTTTCTTCACTTCACATTAAAAACAACCTTTGAATGGGCGGCCTTTCTTCGCTCTAGTGGGCGGCCGGTCTTAAAGGGCGGGCGGCCTTTGGCTTGCAAGGGCACCATATTTGGTACACATTTTGGCCGAGCAAGGCTTCACATTTGGCATGCATATCGGCCAAGCAAGGCATCACTTCTCCATGGTGTGGCCTTCAGATACCATAAGGGATGACATACCGGCCCCATAGCCCTTGGGTGCATAAATATCGGGCAAGCATCATCAAGCACAACATCCTCTCTAGTCGCCATCGATTAACAATATCATCATGAATTTTGATGTCATAAAATATCTTCAATAGTGCCACATGCCTGCAAGAAGCAAGTGCAAGTGATTGCTTTTGGAGGGTTGTCCCGTCAAGGCTAGGCATATTTTAAAAAAAGCTTCCGCATCGGCCCACATTTGGCATACACATCGGACACCGCACTGCATTAAGCCAGATGAGTGTGACTGATCAGGGCGACCAGGGCGGTTTAAACCCAGCCCCCAACGATACTTAAACTAGCCATATCTTGCCAATCGAAACCCCGATTGATGAACTAAAAAGACCGACATGCTCCTGAAAGTGAGCACTTTGGACTCAGGCATTTCTTTCATCTTTGACCTTTTATCAGCAGGTGCTTAATCCGGTACGGATCTGCTACTGACTGAAATTAAAACTGTCATAACTTCTTATCCATAGCTCTTATTGACGAGCCGTAAAGACAAGCATGTAGAGCCCTTCAAGTACTTTAACTTTGATTAATAAAATCCCAGCTATGACCACATCAAGCATACTCACTATTTAGCATTACCAAGAAATATTTTGGCCCTTAGAGCCGCATTTGGCACGCTTTTAGCTTAAAAATTGACTTGTTAGCAAGCCCTTATAACTCCAGAATAACCATGTAGGATTCAAATACACCTGATTGGCATCCCTTTTATCATTTTCTTGTCATGGGATCGGAGCGGCACGACAACGGGTTTCAAAGTAGAGGACGTCATGCGCACGAGCCCAAGGCCCAGCACCTGTACAGTAGTGTAGATCACCCTTCTGAGGACTCTTTTCATTGACGCCAATCATGGGCTCTGTTTCACCCGCCAGTTATGTTTTATGAAGTAGGTTTGTAGGCTTTGGGTAGCGGTCCCAAGTGCTCTCTCTAAGCATCAATGGTTTCATTAATACAGAGCAACGCTAAGAAAGCTCTGTCTTGCCTGCCAGTTGTGTTTTCTGGAGCAGCTTTGTAGGCTTTGGGTAGCGGTCCCATGTGCTCTTTCTAAGAATCAATGGTTTCATTAATACAAAGCAGCACTAAGAAAGCAACAATATCCGCTACACAAACAAATATGGATAGAGCAGCGATATCCGCTACACAATGATTTCATGATCATAGACCAACGCCGAAAGAGAAGCAATATTCGCTACACAAGCAAACATGGAGGGGAAGTGAATAAGTATTTCTTTTGTAAGGTCACTTAAAGATTGCTCTCTGGGGTCCGGCCATGACAATGGTGCTTGAGAGAGAGAGAGAGAGAGAGAGAGAGAGAGAGAGAGAGAGAGAGAGAGAGAGAGAGAGAGAGAGAGAGAGAGAGAGAGAGAGAGAGTTCTCTGTGATCTATCCATGAAAATGGCCACCACTGACGCTTGAGAGAGAGCGATAGGCTGAAAGAGAGAGAGAGAGAGAGAGAGAGAGAGAGAGAGAGAGAGAGAGAGAGAGAGAGAGAGAGAGAGAGAGAGAGAGAGAGAGAGAGAGAGAGAGAGAGGTTTCATTGTCAGGATCAAAGCAAAGCATTTCGGGTGGCCATCCCTCTTCCGATAAGAGATCAAATCAATACGGCATGGCATTTTTTAGGAATGGAGCCTTCGAAGTTTTCGATCGAGAGCAGTGCGTGCACACTACAGGGAAGAGACTGGGTGGATCTCGGTGAGCCGGTGACTTTGTGCGAGCACTCAAACAGTCCTCAACTCTCTAAGTTTCGAGGGTGGACTCGGCCACAGCTTGGCGATCGCTGCCTCTAAGTCAACATGGGCCTGCTCCATTTCTTCCTCTCGCTTCAACTTTCAAAGTTGAAGCACAGCCTACAGGACATGACGAGCTCTATTTTGGGGTGGAATATCTATACTATTATAAAAGGGGAGAGATTCCGACTCCCTCCCCCTGACACGTGTCATTGCCTCCTCGCTCGGACCAGTTCCGACAATGTGCCTTGTACTCAACGCGCTCAGTGAGAGAAAAAAAGGCTTGCGTGTAGAGAGAGAGAGAGAGAGAGAGAGAGAGAGAGAGAGAGAGAGAGAGAGAGAGAGAGAGAGAGAGAGAGAGAGAGAGAGCTTTGCCATGTGTTGATAGCTGTGAGACGAAGGCTACAGACAAACAAAAGGGGCCACTGGGTGCCCACGAGAATTTACAGGAACACCAATGCCTTCAAGTTTTGTGACGGCGCACGCCAATGCTGTTGGGAGAATAAGAGTCCACAAGAATTTAGAGCAGCACCACAACCATGCCTGTGCGGTCGAGAGAATTTAAATTCGACCTCAAACTGAGAAGATGGCCTCTAAAGATAAGGTTGACACCACTATTCCCCTCTTATCCACTATTCCCCTAGTATCCGATCCTCTCTCCCTCTATACAACCATATCCTGAAGGCATTGTGCTTCCTTCCACATGGCCTTGCTACATACAATTGGTTGTTGTGTACTTTCCCCTCCCAAACTGCCACAGATTTTGCAACTCCATCCCCATTATCTAATGTGATGCTACCAGGTACTTTTGCAACACGGTTGTGACGACTTGAAGCCATTCTTAACAAGCAAGGGTAAGTTGGTACGATGGTAAGCATGTGATCAAAGCATGACGGGGACAGGATGGTAGCTATGGTGAGTTTCAAATGTGGTAGGTACATAAAGTAGCAGATCTAGAGCATATGAGCAGGTGGATGTTTTCTCAACTAGCAAAGGGCGTGGGCGCAGAATGATACTCGGACAAGGAGGGTGTGGAGGCAATATAGGTGAGTTTGAGAGGGTGCGCAAGGGATGCTATGATAGTTGGCCAACACTGGAGCTTGAGGGTAAGAGGGGCCATGCCACCGCCAAAGGCCGCGCCGTTTTACTAGTAATAATAAGGCCCCTTCACTATTACATAAGTGTAAATCGGTTGGCAAATATATCTTCCCCATAAACTGGGAATTACTGAATTTTTGGCGAATCTTACACAATATGGATTAAAGAACAAGTCCTCATTTAGGGAACGGATGGCTACATGCGAGGCAGGCTTGAGGACACTTAAGCTGAGCCCAACTCAGAGCTCCAGCAAGGAAGGAAACAGTCGCACATTAGTACTACTGCTAGAAGTGCTAACAAAATAGACATGGATTAGTTGCAATATGTGTGCCACTTTCATCAGTAATAGAGTTACTATAAAGAGAGATAATATCAACATGTTGCAGCTGAAAGCTAATGACGACGGATGATAATGGAGGAAGAGTGTATTTTACTCCACTATATTGTTAATGAATGAACAATGTATTCTTATATAGCTATTCAGTGAAGAGTATATTATACTTCAGCTAGCTGGGGTCGGGGAGTCACCGGTCGCTCAATAGATCTTCTATTAATAATATAAGAGAGGTGGGACCGGGCCCATAGAAACTTTGGATGATGCAAGCAGGGTTGATTTTTGCAAGGCGATTTGTGTGTGTGTGTGTGTGTGTGTGTGTGTGTGTGTGTGTGTGTGTGTACGCATGCATGTGGATGCTACCTACATATGCATCTTCAAAAGTGGTTGGTTGATCTTTGAAGTGAGTATCTCACAATGGAGGTCGTGGTTGCAGTTGTAGGATTAAATTGGTGGCTAATAGTGAGGTATGCACCCTTTACTGTTGTGAAAATTAATGTTTAGATTTCTTATTTTTATGTGGATGTATTTATTTCTATTCACCGCATGGTAGTGACTTCTTACACGTGTAAGGATGTGGCATTGGTCGCATCATGGTAGGCAGATAGGCAAGGTTTAATGTGGTTTGTGTTTTTGGTGAGCAGATAATAAGTGTCAAGAGTAGAGGAGTAGAAGGAATGAAGATACCACCCCTTTGGATTTTGATTATGTGCCGATTGTGTGCGGTTTAATTACTAGTGGTGATTTTATGCAATTTTGTAACCTATGACATGGTCAATTTATTTTTGAACATATTTTGAAATTTAATTATCACCCAATTACATGGGCATTGTAGACTTGGAGAATAAGTTATGAAAAGTGTGGTCCAAATCAATTCACCCAAAGTCAAATGTAACTTTTTGTTATTTTGAGCACCAAGAATGAAATCCATAAATACATGCATGAGAAACGTGAGAAACTTACGCATGGGGAGAGATTGCACCCAATAACGTATCGTGTTCTTTCCTATTTTCTATCGTGCTCTCTATTGCAACAATTTTGTTCCTCGTTCTATGTGCAACAATGGTATCAAAACGCATGTTGTAGCAAAAAGAGAAGCGTTGTGTGAGAGCAGGCTGTCGAAAGCACCTATCGTCTGCCCCAATCAAACAACTTAAGGCGGCAACCAAGGCATCGAGGCTTCATTGGCGCTATTCGCTATGCGTATAGGAGTCCATCTTTAACTCTTACAAGAAGGAGGGCTTTGAACACTCACTGTGGCAAACACTCAATTAAAAACAAGGTGAGGACTCACGATGGCGTGTTGAAGGTAACGGGGGAGGAACGATTTATCGAAAGTAGGTCTTAATCAATGTTGTAATTATATTGTTTTAATATAAAATTGTATTGTCTATATACACACACAATTACAAACTAGCAGTTCCAGAATGGCTTACTTGTCTATTTGACCCCCACCATTGTCTTCAACGACAAATTATGCTATAAACACCCTACCTAATGTCTTGTTATTTAAGGACTTGTTTTTTAATGCCTTCATTAAAAAAGGTAGGTTTAATAAACATAAGTATATAAATATATATATGTGTGTGTATATATATGTATGTATGTATATATATGTGTATATATGTATGTATCGAATTTACTAGAATTATGTAAGGTGAAGCTTCACTTTAGCATTCTAAAAGAATAGAATGCAAGAGAAGTCAAGCCATGTAAGGATGCGAAATGAAATGTGAAATAAAAACATCCATTTAATATTATAAAATTTAAATAACATTTAAGGTAAGTTTCAATCAGGCCATTTTTTAATTTTCTTTTGGTCGGTACTCGCTACTCGCAAATGGCTTATATATTATGAAAGGGCCCCAATAATAAGGTAAATGGTGCACATTACACATCAGTATTTTGAAACAAAATAAAACAAAAATGAAGTAAATTAAAAAGACGTATTAAAAATCAAAACAAAAGAATATTTTAATGCTTTCAAATAAGCATAGAAAATAATTAAACAATTTAGTAAAGTGATTTTTTTGAAATCCTCAAATTAGAGAATCGTTTGTCAATACCTCAGTGTTTGAGAAAGGTGCGTCTGAGCTTAGGCTTACGCCGATTGAAAATCGAGATTAGCCAATTGCAAAGGATGGTAAAGGAGAAAAAACCCGATAAAATATACTAGAAAATAGTTTGAATATTTTTGTAAATTTAAAAATTTCTACTAGTTTTTCAGTTTGTATTTGTATAAAAAGGAAACTTGCCGCTCAGACAAAAAGACTTTCTCGAAGATTCGAAGACTGCATCATAAGATCAAAATCTTAAGAATATTTTGTTTAATGTTTTGATCTCTAAAGTCATTTCAAGCATGAACACAAAGTAAATGCTGCCTCGATGAATAGGTCTCTATTCCAAAGTTTTAGTTTTCTATTCACAACACTTTTGAATCCCTTAGAGACACTTGTCTCTCAAGGAAGGTGTAATGAAGCAATTGAAGGGACAACAAAGTTATTTTACAAAGACCCTTACCATGTGGCGCTCATCCAACCAAAGAATCCAACAGCTTCGGTGCTGCAACAACCTTGCACAATGAACCCCATGGCCTTCCACAGGCCAAAAATGATGATATTCTAGGTGTGTTCGACAATCGAGAGCTATGGAGACTTGAAGTGACTTTTCTTTTTACTTGTTTTAAAAATCCCAATTCCCCATATACCTCAGTATTTGTCATAAATTCGCATAATGCCCTTCCAATTTTTCAAAATTCCCAAAATTTCTCCAAAAAGGGGTAGCTATCGTGTGGGGCGAAGACAAGCACAGGTCATGTGGGACGAAGACAGGGGTAGGGCGTGGGGGTGTCGTTCTTTCTGTCTCTGTGTGCCACTATCTATACTAATAGATAAAGGGGGAGGGAATTCCGGCCCTCTGCCACGCGTCAGCATCTCCTTTAAAGAGATTGAAAAAGAAAACATCTTGTGTGGTGTCGACTTAGGGTAGTTTTACTTTGAGAAAATACATGCAAATGAAGGAGTAGTTATCCATGTTGTTGACCATGAGAGAGAGAGAGAGAGAGAGAGAGAGAGAGAGAGAGAGAGAGAGAGATTTTCCTTTCAAGCTCATAGGGCTCCATCTCACCAAGGACACCCTTCAAGCCCTTCAATTTTCTCGGGGGGGTCACTCAATATTTATGCGACTATCATATGAGTACAGCAGAAGGGGTTATCAATTTTTTTTTCTCACATTTTCATAAACAAAAAGGTACCATAAAATGTAATTGGAATTTTTTTTACATACTGAATTATTTGTCAACAATTCACAGATAAAGAGTTTAAAAATAGTCCTTGAACGCACATGATATACAAAATTTATATTTAGTGACACACCAAGTCAAATTTCCAAGATAATATGGTTTTCTTAGAGTAATAGTGTATTTTCAAAAGGGTAGCTAACATTTTTTACCCATAGAAAATAAATAAAATGTCCAATAAAAATCAACCCTCACATTGGCACCCCAAATAGGGAGAGAGATTGCCTAGTTAACGTACCTTTTACCAATTCTTGGATATTTTGTCATTTTTGTTTTTAAGAGTTAAACCATGGAAAATGCTTAAAAATCAATAAATTCTGTTGATAGGCAAAGGTGCCTATCAAAATTCAACCCCACACACACACACGCATAGAAAAAAAATATTTTAGTGTCGAACGAATGATGGGGCAAGCAGAAAGGAGAAGAGGAGAAAGAGAGAATAAAATGTTTAAGGGTATAAGAACAATCTAAAAAGACACTAAAGTTACACAACAAGTCTTTAACACTTGAATATCTATGGAATGGAAGGAGAGAGAGAGAGAGAGAGAGAGAGAGAGAGAGAGAGAGAGAGAGAGAGAGAGAGAGAGAAGAAGAAGAATGATAAAAAATTTAATCTCATAGGAACAATCCCAGAAGATATATATGGCAACTTGGTGAGAATAAATTTATTTTTGTTTCATCTTCTAACTCTCTCTCTCTCTCTCTCTCTCTCTCTCTCTCTCTCTCTCTCTCTCTCTCTCTCGCGCGCGCGCGCACACACACACACATCTTGAAAAAAGAAGAATTTAAAATGTTGTATGAGTGATCCAACGAGATCTCAAAGATCTATTCGATGGTCTCAAGTTCAAGACCTTAGAGAGAGAGAGAGAGAGAGAGAGAGAGAGAGAGAGAGAGACCAATCATAGCCATCTATACTTTTCTTTACAGAGATTGAAAAAAGGAGTTTGCTCATCCTTTTCATGCATTGACTTGAGGTCATCACTTCAACCGTAGTGCCAATTTTTTAACTACTATACCACGATGACAAGTCATATGTGTATGCACACATGAGCTCTATGCAAAATGCTATCCATCTAATACGTGTGTGTGTGTGTGAGAGAGAGAGAGAGAGAGAGATAGATAGATTGAATTATGATCCACGGAGGTCAGATATGACCCATGGGACCAAAAACAAACAGTACAATGGTGACATTTGTAGCAAATCGCACTGAATACATATCAGTTAAGGACTGAGGGTCCATTGGAAAGATGAAAAGATGAAAAAGACAAAAACCTAAGAGGGATCAGCTGTGGGGAGAGCCGATTTGGGGTTTCGAAACTCCTGGATGATGGCTTTACCACCTTGGTAGACTGCCCGTTTGCCTTGTTTGCGGGCTTCATGTACCTTCTTGAGTTCTTCACTTTTGCGTTTGAGTTGTAGCGGGGTGAGTTCTTCTGCGATCCAAAACTTGGTGTCTTTGAGAAGACGTGATTGTTGGAGAAGCTTGAGCCGACCTTCTCTACTTTCGAATTCAAGGATGGCATGTCCACTTGGTATAGGCATGTCAGGGCCTCTCCAAGTGATACGGCCTATTGCGTTGTGGTCGACCTTGATCGGCTTGAGGGTTTCATTGAGGAAGTTGATACGTTCCGAGAAGTCGTACTTGGTCGTTTCCCATGCTTGAGTTAGCCCACCAATGCGGATCTTGAGGGTATTTTCTGTTTGGAGTCGTTCTCGAAGCTCTACTGTCACACATGTCTTCACCTGTGCAAGGGTTGCCGAGTGTGTTTCGATGGCCTTGGCTTCGACTTCTTTCACTTTGTTGGTGGCGAGATCGACCATGGAATCAAATCGTGCCTCAAGCTTGCTAAGGCGAGCTTTGAGGTCGCGATTTTCTTCCATGACCCGATCGAGATCTGCTTGAAGGGGTTCGATTCGGTCAGATTTACTAGGCGCTGCTAAAACGGCAGCAAAGCTTGGTCAAGTCTTCGCAAAGCTCTTCGGAGTGGTGGCTTTGGTCGTCATGCTTCCGATGCTAATCTTCTTCTTGTTGAGAGCACACACAAAACTGAGATTCTGTGTGAATCTCTGCTTAGTTAGGGTTTGTATGCCTCGGTAGAGAACTGTGGGCTTGGTTGGAAAAGCAAGGGTCGAGGCTTGTGCAAGAAGCTTGTGCAAGAACTAACCCTTGATTAATTGAAACAAACCTAACAGGAAATCGAAAACTCAAGCTTAACTGAATCGAGTAGTCAAGCACGAGCCAGTCGAGTAGTCGAGCTTGAATCGAGTAGTCGAACAGTCGAGCCAGTGGCGAGCAAAGTCGAATGCACTATCGCTGTCGAAGAGATTCGAAGAGATGCTCACTGTCGCCAGAGAATAGATGCTCACCGTCGGGCAGGTCCGAACCAGCAGGTCCGAACCAGGCACTGTTGTCTGCAGGTCGCGTGAGGGGAGCTCTGACGTAGTCGACTGACTGTGTTAAGTGGTCAAGCTTATGTGGGAACCGTCTGAGAATCGATTCTCGGAGAATCGACACAAAGGATTAGATTGTGCAGAGTATCAAAGGTCGGCTTGTGTTGCTTGAGACCGAGAGCGGCTCTTGTGTTGTAGAGCAGGCTTGTGTTGCTTGAGACCGAGAGCGGCTCTTGTGTTGTAGAGCAGGCTTGTGTTGCTTGAGACCGAGAGCGGCTCTTGTGTTGCAAGGCGAGGATGACCACGACCTGTGTTTCTCGAGGTCGGCAGGGCGATGCAGAGCAGCTGCAGGAGACGAGATGTGTGAGCTGGGGAGGGGAGGGCGAGGCTTCTTGCTAACGCCCCCCCACAGGGCTGCCCTCGCCCAGGGGGGGACTGTGTAAGAGAGAGAGAGAGAGAGAGGGTTTTTTTTGGGGGGGGGGGGGGGGGGGGGGGTTGAATGTCATAGTTATTGTACTATAACAACAACAAGAGGCTTAAAGACCTATGTGACAAATCTTCGATATAAGAATATATATATATGTATACACACACACACACACACACACACACACACACAAACACACATATATACATGTATTTGTCTGTGTGTATACTCAAGAAGGGTATGATACACATATTCTCAAATTTTCAAGGAACCTAGTGCGTACACAAAAAGAGGCTATCCTACATTGCCTCAATGTCCAATCACACATTTAACAGAGCAACAATTAAGCAAATGGTTGGTATAGTATAGGTTGTACGCAAGGAAATAGGCTCAAGCTGGTTGAAACAATCTGCTCTCTCAAAGAGGAATATGGTTTTCTAATTAGCGGATAAATATAGACAGAGATCAATGGCATGCATGATTTTACACCACGTCCTTCAGTTTAGCATAATGGCCGAAACTCCTACAAAAATAAACAATTGAGCAACCTTACTTTGCTTTCATTTCTATCCCATTTTAAGATGCAAATAATGTGAAAGTGTACATGAACAAATAGTGTATATTTTATCCTACTAAGCTTTTTATGCATTATTGTGATTAGGTGATGATGTAAACCATTACCATGCTTGTGAACATAGATAGAGATCCAAGAGAAGCATCTAGAGAGCAGCATAGATGTAATCACATTCTTAATATTAAAAGAACGTCATCTCATCTCTTTGAAACTTGAAGCTTTTCTGCTACATTGGAAACTATGAGCCCTTATATTTTCACAACTCTACTCTTAGACATGAAAAGTTTTGTAATTACACACTGTAGAAATTATGGGTCTTCATCTTTAAAAACTTGCTGGCTTACCCAGTTTGTACTTCTCGAATTGGTAGCTTTTTTGTCAACTCTAGGTAGACCAAGGGAAAGATGGTCTTCTTGCCATATAAGAAGTTATGATATACACTTAGAACTACCCTGTCTTGCTCATAAGAAAGATGCAAGGATAGAAGTAAGTAAGAGAATGGAGTAGAGACATTGAATTCAATTGTGTTCTTATTGTTGAAATCAATTCTAGAACCCACTCCATTTTAAAAAAAAACTTTATTGTTACATTGATTTCAGACAGCTTTCATCTCTTCACACCATGCTGACTTACCTAATATGTATAATCAACATTGGTAGCATTGCTAAACCAAGATACACTAGAAGGAGGAGACTCTCTCTCTCTCTCTCTCTCTCTCTCTCTCTCTCTCTCTCTCTCTCTCTCTCTCTCTCTCTCTCTCTCTACCACAATAGAAGTAGAGCACTCCTAAGTTTTTTGAACAAGCATTAGCACCTTATGAAAAACAATGTCTATGAGAAGCTCCCAAGCTTGGTATCAAAGAATGCTTTGTAGAATCTTACATATATTTATGTTTGTTAGAATCTTCAAAAGGTTGTGTAATGCATTACTTTTAGAAATGCAATAGAATATACATGTAGGAATAGAGTATTGATAGCGATGTTTCTTTGGCCGCAGCAACGCGCGGGTCAGATACTAGTACCATTCAAAGAGGGAATGTTGAACGTGCCCTCGGGCTTTACAAAGAGGCTCTTGATAGCAGTGCCACTGTGGACGGAGAAGTACAAGAACCTTGGCATGCTTCAAGGGCTCTATTGCAAAGTGGGTGCATTATGATGGGAATATCCATGTTAATATTGAGTATTTCTCTGTGTGAAAATTCCAACTATTCAATGCCGTAAAATCATGGTGCAAAAGCCAAACCCAAGCCATGGCTTCAACATAGCAAAATGGTTATAAATCTAACATCATCAAATGGCTTGAGCACAACAAAATGGTTATAAACAAACATTTATATTTTGCAGCTCTCATATCCCTTTTCTTCAATATGTCTTGCTTCCAAAAGCTATGTTGATGCTCTCTTTTAAGAAGCTCTCACAAAGAGGACTCCGAATCTAGTGCTCACCCGTAGTAGAGAAACTCAGAGGAGGGAGAGAGAGAGAGAGAGAGAGAGAGAGAGAGAGAGAGAGAGAGAGAGAGAGTTGGGACTCAGGAGGGAATCTCCTCACAAATTGAAAGTTTTTTTTTTTCAATAGAGCCAGCTGCCAGTTGCATCCTACAAGCTTCCAGTTGCATCCTACATCGGTACAATGACCATCCTACAATGTTCTTCACAATATTTGGTCCCCTCGATGGTCGACCAGACAGTCATTGGTAAACTCATATTTTGTAAAGGGATCAATGAATTTTTTCTTCACAAGCCGAGGACGACCGAATTGCTCACATCCTACTGTTACCATATACATGTGGTAGTGATGTGTGTGAACACACTAGGACCGTCGGGGCATTTTTTCCCTCTTTAGGAGGTTTTTTCCCCCGTGCATTGTATATACGCCCATCACTCTAGGGCTATCTATCTTTCCATGGCACACTAAGTAACACACTCTCTATTGTGTGCCTTGAGCTTCCATCGTCTTCTCCAAGCCGTGTGTGTTTCTCTGCAACCCTAATTCCAACAATTGGTATCAGAGCAGGTCACGTCCTCCCGGGCTTAGTCGCCAGCTGCTCCAGCACACGCCTGCTCACTTTCTCCAATTTCAGTGAGCTTTGGCGAGCGTTCGCAGGTCGACAAAAATTTTGGGTAAGCTCGAAGAGCTTGGTCTGCTCAAAATTTTGATTTGGGCTCATTTCGGCCTCCGTTTTCACTACAAGCAGTACTGCACAGGCTATTTCGTCATTTTGTGCAAAATTTTTGTCAGTGCCGTTTTCTACATAACAGGTGCCTTACAGTCTTCTACGGTTTGTGCTATATAGCACAGGTTGTTCCCGCTCCGTTTCTCCTATTTTCGGGCAGTTTTCACATCAGGTGCAGCATTTACCATGGCTGACAACAACAACACAGATGTGTTCAAGATGTTTGCTGATGAGGACAGGTTGGATGGGGACAACTACTCTATGTGGGCTTATATGATGCAACATGTTCTTGTGTCAAAGGGTGTCTGGAACATTGTGCAGGGCATTGATGTACGTCCTGGTTCTAAGGATGTAGGCGATGTTGAGGATGTTGCAGGTCTTGCTGCAAGGATTGCAGCTGTTAGAGTTGTTTTGCCTACGGCAAAATAAGCTCATTGGGATGTTAAGGATGCGCAGGCTCATGCATTGATTGCATTGTCTGTGAAGCGCACCATTGTTCCTCACATCCGTTCAGCAAAATCTGTAAAACAGGCTTGGGATATTTTAGCAGGTCTTTATGCAAGCCACAATGAGGCTAAAATTGCTTTGCTGCGTAAAGAGCTGGAGTGGAAGATTATGCATGAGGAAGATGATATGGACACTTTCCTTGCTAGTGTCAAGGATATCAATGAGCAGCTTATTTCTGCAGGTGAAGTCATTTCAGACAGTTCCCTTGTGCAGACTGTTCTTAAGGAAATCCAGAAGTTGTCAAGTTGGATGCATTATGCACATTGCTGTTGCAAGAGTCACTGTCCAGAAAAAATAGGACTACATAGTGTGCAGTTGAGCAGCCACTTCTTATGGTTCTGCTGCGAGTGGCAAAAATTATGTTCCTAATGCTTCTGCTGGCAGTACTTCGTCTGGAAATTCTGGTGATAAGGGCAAAAAGAAGATGCGTTGCCATTATTGTAAAGCCAATGATCACTTGATCAAGTTGTGTCCTAAGTTGAAGGCCAAAGAGGCTAAGAAGAAAGAGGGTGGTTCCACTACAAATGCTGGTTCCACTACAAATGCAGCCATTGTTGAGTCTTCTGTGAAAGGAGACTGTGTTGCTAATGTTGATGCAGAATGGGCTTTTAGCGCAGAGTGCACTTACAATCCTGCTGTCCATGATGCATGCTTGTCAGTTGCTGCAGATTCACATGTGTGGTATTTTGACAGTGGTGCTACAAAGCACATTACCTCACATCGTGAATTGTTTACCTCTGTCGAGTCTGTCCCTCATGCGAATTCAGTCACTTGTGCCAACAACGCCTCTTATCCAGTTCAGGGAGTTGGAAAGATTGTGCTCACTGCTGCTAATGGAAGTTCCTTCACACTTGTTGATGCACTTTATGTACCTGGGATCAAGAAGAATCTCTTGTCTGTATCCGCACTTGCTAGACTTGGACTTGTAGTCAAATATGTGGATGACAGATGTACAGTTCATGATCTCAGTTTTGGTGATGAAATTGTTGCATCTGGGCTTTTGTGCCGTGGGCTATATAAGCTCACTTTGTATGACAAGTGTGGACAAAATTTTGCAAATGTTGTTGCAGATTCAAGGGCTATTTCAAATGCAAAACTTTGGCATGCACGTTTTGGTCATCTGAATTTTGCCAGTTTGCTGCGTTTGCAGAAATCTGATATGGTTACTTCTTTGCCGCCTCTTGAAGCACTTGTCAAACATGTTTGTGAAGGCTGTATTTTGGATAAGATGCAGCGTTCTAAATTTCCAAAGGATGGTTCAGTTCGGGCGACATGCAGGTTGCAGCTTGTGCATAGTGATGTTTGTGGGCCCATGCAAAGTCCGTCCTTGGGCAATTACCTGTACTTCGTGACTTTCATTGATGATTACTCCAGGCATGCATGGGTATTTCCGCTTAAAGCGAAGTCCGAAGTTTTTATGTGCTTCAAACAATTTCTGGCTATGGCTGAAAATGTCTCGAAATGCACTATGGGCACCCTCCATTCAGATAGAGGGGGGGAGTATATGTCTCATGACTTCAATGCATTTCTGGCTAGTCGTGGGATAAAACACCAATGTACAATGACTTATACACCTCAGCAAAATGGTGTTGCTGAGAGGAAAAATAGGTCACTGACGGAAATGGCACGATGTATGGTCAAAAGTCAAGCTTTGCCGCATTCTTTTTGGCTTGAGGCCATCATGTGTGCCACTTATGTACTTAACAGGTGTCCTACGAAAGCTTTGCAGTCTATTACTCCATATGAAGCATGGCATAATAGAAAGCCTTCTATTGAGCACATGCGTGTTTTTGGCTGTTTGGCATATGCTTTGGTGCCACAAGTGCAGCGCAGAAAATTGGATGATAAGGATGTCAAATGTATTTTTGTTGGTTATAGTGCTGAAAGCAAAGGTTACAGGTTGTATCATCCGCAAACAAAACGTATTCTGGTTTCTCGGGATGTAGTGTTTGTGGAAGATTCTGTTCAGCCCTTGCTATCATGTACTAGAGACTGTAATGTAAGCTCACAGGACATTTATGACACTTTGTTGCCTCTTTTCAGTGGTGGAAATACGAATGTAAGTTCCAATGAGGGAGGATCATTGCCGCCAGACTTACATGCTTTTTCGGACTCAGATTGGGCTGGTTGTTTTGACGCGAGTGTGTCCACAAGTGGTTTTTGTTTCATGCTTGGCAATTCATGTATATCATGGTTGAGCAAGAAGCAACCTATTGTGGCCACTTCGAGTTGTGAGGCTGAGTACAGGGCAGTCTTCACGGCTACGGTTGAGTGTGTATGGCTCAGACGCCTTATGGCTGATTTGGGTGTTGGACAGGACACTGCCAACACTATCTACACTGACAGTCAGAGCGCATTGGCAGTTGCGAGGAGCCCAATTTTTCATGCTCGCACAAAGCACATTGAGGTGCATTACCACTATGTCAGGGAGAGGCTCTCAGCAGGAGAGATCAGCTTGGCTTATGTGCCAACACAGGACAACCTTGCAGATCTTTTCACAAAGGCATTGTCTCATGAGAAGCTTGAAGCTTTCCGCAAAGCTTTGGGCTTACTTTCCTTTGTGGACTGATCCTGTCCTCAGGGCATGGCACTTCCCTTTACTCATGTGCCAGCTCTCGTTCACCGCATCACTCCAGGGGGGACTTGTTACCATATACATGTGGTAGTGATGTGTGTGAACACACTAGGACCGCCGGGGCATTTTTTCCCTCTTTAGGAGTTTTTTTCCCCCGTGCATTGTATATACGCCCATCACTCTAGGGCTATCTATCTTTCCATGGCACACTAAGTAACACACTCTCTATTGTGTGCCTTGAGCTTCCATCGTCTTCTCCAAGCTGTGTGTGTTTCTCTGCAACCCTAATTCCAACACCTACGAGGCGTTTTTGAAGCGCAAAAAAACCGAAAAGATCAAAAGATAAGTCGTAAATCTTTCCAATTTTCAAAATTTGATGGTAGGAATGATGTTTTATCTTGGCTTACTCAGTTCGATGATTACTACACGAATGAACCCTTCCCGGAGAATATAAAGTGTGTGACAAACTACATGACTGATAAGGCATCGCTATGGTGGACGTTCTTCACAAGCGCACATCACGTCTTACTACCTAGGAGGATTTTATTACAAAGATGAAAGCCTCTTTCTTACCCCCTCAATTTCATTTACAAGCTCGATGTGCTTGGCCTAGGTTGACATGGATTGAAGGAGACAAGGTGGCCGATTACATCGAAAGATTTTGGCAACGACTACTTCTTCTTCGCATGCTTGAAGAGGTCCCTGAAGATACTCTCCAACGTAAGTATGAAGATGGACTTGATGCACGTATACAAGCAAAACTTAATACTTTACAACCTTCCACCTTGTACGATGCAATTTTTGTTGCATTTGATGCTGAAAAAGAATTTGAATCTATTGCCAAGCGCCTTCAACAACAAAACTTTCCAGCTCGGCAATCTTCTTTGGTAAGTAACAACTACCCTTCAAGATGAAAGCCTCTTTCTTACCACCCAAACATCCCGTAGCCATTACTAAGGGTAATATGTTTCTAGCTATCCACGTTTCCTTTGTTGGTCTTAATGTAAGCTCATACGCATTTATATACAATATTTGGTTTGTGAAAACAATTACCTTCCCCAGCTTAGAATGTATCCACTCGATACACCCAACAAGCGAAGGTCTATATTGAGGTGGTCTAAACTCGGGATTCCTTACAACATAGTGATACCAATCTCTGAAGGTATTTGGTACAATGAAATCTGTAGACATCAACCTTTTCCTCTCTTCCCCATTGTGCGTGGTAGTGACAAGTCTTTGTACTTGCACTCCAGTTTGGAAATGCTCTTCCACCATAAGGCGAGAGAGTATATCCGCCCATATCCTTGGAGGTAAGATGTCAATCATCTATACACACACCCCATCACTCATGTCAGTTAGAAGGATAAAAACCAAGATTCAAACTCAAGTATTATATCCTCAAAATAATATTTGTTATATAAAAACCAAATTTTTATAACCGTAGAAGATAAAAAAGATACGTAGTGTTTCTTGGGAGATACAAAAATATGAAAGGGTCTAATGAACCAATTCTTGGTTCCTACAACTAAGGTTCTATCCCTATATTTGTTCACATCTCGGGTGTCAAAGTTTAGCACTTCAATTTGTGCACTAAAAGTTGTGTCTTTCTCTTCATACCATTCTTCCCCCCGTGACATATCCTTGGGTGGTAATCCATTAAAACAGTTTACATGGGCATGTCGTTCATTTACATCATTTCTCTGTAGAAATATCTACTCTAGTTCACTGCTATTGGCTGTGCTTGGGAAAAGCCACTAATGCACCTTGGTTTCTCGTAGCCATCCAAGGTAATGGTAACATTGTGAGGGTTGTACTAGAGAATGGGTCCATAGACTCTATTGAACCAGTCCTCGGGTACATAATAGAATTGGTTGCCGCCATTTGACTTCTTCCATACTCTAATTATAACCTTCTCACAAAATCCGTATCTTTGGTTTACCATAAGGATCTTTTTACTAACTATGAGTTCACGACTAGGTATGTCCAAAAGAGAGTATAAGTTAAGGTAAAGAACATATCTTTGTACTTTAACATCGCCTTCTTGGATCTTTTCCTTTACCCAAAGCTGTGGGTTGGTCACGAATATATCAGGTACTTGTGTTCGATGTTCGGGCTGAGCTTCAACATATAACTCCCATGCTACGTAAGTGTTGGGTATAAGGGGGAAATCCCTAGTCCCCTTTGAAACTCGAGTCACTTCAAATCCCCAATGGAGACTGAATCCAACCGCGTAATTGAAAAAGATTCTTTGTGCAAAATCACTCGGGAGTTCATCAAGACAATTAAGAAGATCCATCTAGAACAAGAGAAAGAGAGAAAACTTAGTACACATGTGAATCAAAACTAAGTTTATGCTTCTTTTATTCATCAAATTTTGATCTTTATGATTTCATTACAATATTATGGGTGTCTTGAAGCTAATTCTCTAGGTATTCTTTTAACTCTCATAACAGGGTATCTCTCAGACCTCCCACTCGACAACGTGGTCTGTAGTTATCCTCTAACTTTTCTTTTCCTATGACAGCTTCAAGAGCTCCAAACTTCTTGGCAACTTCGGTAATCCTTAACATTTGGAAACAGATCGCCAAGTAGTAGAACATGTCTTCTAGGCCTAGCCATATTCTGAGTTGAAGGAGTCTGAGGTTGGCAAACCAATCTCTTGGACTGTTGTCAATATAGATGAAGAATTGACAAAAAGGTTCCTGGTGACGGGTAAGGTAACTATGGTCAACACTCTTCCAACAAGTTGTGCTTCTTGGTATGCCAAAGACTTTGGTCCTAATTTCTAAGTAAAAGAGTTCTCGTTCATCTCTGACAATCGTGTCACCATATTGTTGAACACTATGGTCAATAGCTCATTCCCTTGTGGCTAAAACATTCAGACGTCACTCTGGGAGCCATTGGTTACTACAAAACAAACATTCAAATAAAATTACATTGTCATTCTTGAAACTTCAATAATTTTATTATAACTCAAACCAAACACTTCCACTCAAGAAGACAAGCTAAAAAAGTGCCACCAACCAATGTCATTTATAGATGCATCATGAATACAATATCATTTCTCAAACAGCATGCATGAATGAGTGCATGATGCATAACTAACCCAACTAGTATCAGGCTTTAGGCTATCCCTATAACCTTAAGCATTGGCTCTGATACCAGGTGAGAGATACCCCTCCCCAGGGGTCTATGCACAAAATATAGAATTTTCAATATACATCAGGGGAGGAGTTCTCAGCACCCGACCAAGCATGGAGTTTAGGCCATGAGCCGGACTGCATCCAGAGGTACCTAGTGACTAGTGCTACACCTGAATGGGTGTTATGAATGAAAGCGTACTCAAGAAAAATATAACATTGTGGAGGGTGAATATATGTGTACACCACAATGCACAGAGAGAGAGAGAGAGAGAGAGAGAGAGAGAGAGAGAGAGAGAGAGAGAGAGAGAGAGAGAGAGAGAGAGAATAGTGGAGGGCGAAATAAAGTGCATAGAGACATGAGAAATTGACAACAGAGAATATTTAAATGCCCATCTAAATAGAACAGGCAACTATGTATTAATGCAATGACAAAATCTGGATATACCATAACATCAAAAAGTTTACGACAAAACAACTAGTAGAGCACCGGACCCTGTGTAGGGATCGACCAGTCCACCCATCCAATTCCTCTCTACTACGGACATAGAGAATTTCACTTCGTCGGGGGTGAGCCAAAACACCTCCAGCCTACCTGAGCCAGACAAAGGTGAGGCCGCTTCGCCTCCCTCCATGAACCCGAGCTCTGAAAGGATCCCAAATACCAGTAGATGGTAGGGTATCAACACCAACCATACCAGCTTAGGCGCCCCGCCTCTTCAATGCCCAACACCGGATGTTTAGGCAAAGCCAAGGCAAGATCCCCAATGCGTTAGCCGTGTATGTCATTCAACCCCCGACGCACTAACCGTGTAGATGAGCCTAACAAAAACAAGAATACCTAAGCAACACCCCCCATCCAACAAAGCCCCATGTCAGCGACCCTTTAGTCTAAGGCTAAGTGATGTAGGTGATCCTAGTTTTGTAGCAACGCTGCCATGAGAAACATAACACATGACTCCAATCACAATAGCACTTCCCAGATGCACAAACAATCCTTTTTCAAACAGTTAGACTGTACAGGGTCTCTACCCTTACACGTCTACCATAAACCATCTTGATCACTTCATGATCCAATCCAAAAACCATAAACCATAAACCATAATCCAATCACATCACACGGGTGAGCTCTCCATCCTAGTTGGGTGAGGCACGACCAATCCTGCATAACCACTTTAGAACATAACATGGCTG
This sequence comes from Adiantum capillus-veneris, assembly GCF_014529385.1. NCBI lineage: Eukaryota > Viridiplantae > Streptophyta > Polypodiopsida > Polypodiales > Pteridaceae > Adiantum > Adiantum capillus-veneris. Next base: position 107,664,746 of record NC_140939.1, read on the forward strand.
CAAAAATTTCGGCCGCATTTCGGTAGCATAACCCAATCCAGAAAAAAAACATAAGCCACACTGGTTTCACCATAAAATATCAACCATAATCCATGAGGGAATCTCATCCCTTAACCATAAATCATAATTACAATGAACCAACTCCCACACTTGGAGTTTGACACATCCCCTGTAATTAATCGGAGTCTACACACATGTGACCCTTAAATTGTGATTCTTTCATGCATAAAAAGAGTCCTACCAGAGACTAATCATGATATAAAAGTATAGTTTTGACAACATTCAACCATGCAAAGTTGATGCATCACATCTACATTCACCACTCTAGCACATAGAGTTAGTTTTGACCTAAAAAGGTGAAAAGCAATCATAACCATGTATATGAGGAATTCATATCAATCAATGAATTCCCATACATCATATGATAACATTACACCACCATAAACATGATGCAAAACAACTCCGCCCTTTAGGTCAACCATAAACCATAACTTCACACATATGCAAAAATAATTTTTTGACATTTTCGGGAGCATGCAAAACATGCAAATGGAAGTGTTTGACCTCAAACCAATGCATCAAGTTCAGCTCTATAATATAGACTATCACTCCATTACATCACTTTGACCATATGATACTCACACAACAAACGGTAACCCCAAAAGAAAGTCACTTTATTCATATCTGCCTATGCGGTTCAGAATGTTTAACCATATACTCCCATGTAAGTTTAGGGCCATCTAATAATTTAAATCAAATCACCAAAACAAACCAACAAACATATCAAAACGGATCGGTTAACTCACGACGTCATATGGTATCCCCCTTTGGTAGCACTCCTACGCGTGTAGGTAAAACTGATAATAGAGTGATTAATAATTCGCATTCTCGAAGTGATAACGGAGACCTAAATTCATTCATCATCAATTTTCATCAATCTTTTCAATTGGTTAAGTGGGTTTGCCCATCCAGTGAATCTATATAATAGTTCTCCAAGGAGCCTGGATTCAAAAAAATTGGTTTGTGTAGTGGCCAACAATCTGTTTTTTGACCATATCTCTTAGCTCATGCGTGTTTTTCACATGACACATATGAGAGAAAATGTTCTAAATGATGTTTTCTATCTATGGTATAAAGGGTTCGGGCTGATTTATCACGGTTTGTGATCTATGACCAAAACAATGTTCCTACCACTTCTATAACATGAAACGAAAAGCGCTTTTTTATACACGTGCGTGACCATAACGCATCATGTGCATAAATCAACGTGTAAAAAATGATGAAACAGTCATGAGGAAACCTCGTATATACTTGGTTAATCCATTCATGCACTTGTGTGCAAAAAAACAATCACTGAGAGGGTGACTACGCAGAAAAACGACATAGAGAGAGAGATGATGACTATGGAGTTTATGGTTTATCACCGTGCTTTAGAATCGATTAAGGGTGGTCAAAAGGCTTCTTGAGTTGCCGCAAGAGAGCGGTGATGAGAGCTACGTAGAGGTATCCACCACGAAAACTTCCGAAGAGTGCGTACACCGTGAAACAAGAGAGAAGATAATAAGCAAGTAGAGAGAGAGTATCCTTCTTCTTCTTCTTCATGAAAGAGAAGAACTTATGGAGATGATGATGAAGAGCTTGCACCACTCCGTATAATAGATAAGTAATTCTGACGTCAAGGCAAGAGAGCTTCTGTGTCTGAGAGTGTATCTATCTCCCCAAGTGAAAGAAGAGAGGTCTTTATATAGGCTCTCAAGGCCAAAAGCACTAGCTAAGAATAGAGTGAGCAAGCACGGACAAGTTCACCCACGTTCGTAGCTTTTCAATTTTTTTTATTTTTTTATTTTTTATTTACAGAGGACACGGACTTCGATGCGCGATTTAGAGACTCCAAGAAGAAGCTTGGCTTCCAAGAAGAGAGTTCTAAACTAAGCTCCTCCTCTCTTTTCTAAAAAGACTCTTTCTTTCCTAAAAACAAGCCTTTGCTTTTTTGGTGGTCAACTCTCCCACTTACCATTCAATTTTTACAGCAAATCGATCATCCAAACAGGATCTAACTAGCTAATGAAAACCGTAGCTAAACTATGCCACACCATAACATCCCAATATAATTATGACTTTCCAATACTGTCAATCAAAATTCGACGAAATAGATATTGGAAGTTATTTTTCTTATTTTTGGAAGAGACCCAAAAATTGGGGATCTTACATCATCGATTGGCTTAAGAATTTAAAAAGGACCATAGCATCTTTTTGCTAGTTTAGCATTATACTCTTGGTGGCCCGTAGGATTCTTTCCCGTAGTATGCCTTAGACGAGCCTTGAGAAACTTTAGCAAGACCTAATCATTTTACTTAAAGGTTAAGGCTCTTCTATGCTTATTAGAAGCAGCCCTTTTTGCCTTTGCTTTGAGATGGATATAACCTTTTTAATCTTTGGAAGAGATTCTTGTGAGTCTCGGTTATATTCATCAGTAGCGAAGATCTTCCCATGTACCTTAAGTAGTACGTGACTTTTGGATCTTCCCTCTTTAACCTCAAAAGGTGCTTTGCCCATAGAAGTATGTACAATGTCATTGTATACATACTCTATAAGAGGTAGATACTTTTCTCATTGAGAACTTTGATCTACTTCTATGAATAGGCTTTTAGTAGATTCAGGAATCATTAGATTAGTTATTTCACTTTGGTTATCCGTTTGTGGATGATAGGCCAAAAGAAAAATTTAATCCACTTCCTAAATTCTCAAAGAGACCCTTCTAGAAATTACTGGTAATTTTAGGATCTTTGTCTGACACTATGGATGTTGGCAAGCCATGATACTTGAAAATTTGAGATCTCAAGAGGGTTTCCATTTGATGTGCCTTAATAGTCTTTTTGATAGGCATATAGTGTGTTTTCTTGTTAAGCATGTCGATTGAAACAATCCAAGTTGCTTCCCTCGATCAAATTTCATATTTTGGTATACCACGCATTTTGAAACGTACTCTTGTATGTCTACTTTTCATGGTAGACCAAGAAAAATATATTTCTACTCCTTGAATAAGGAGAAGCATGGGATTCATACATGAATTTCTTATTGTATGGGTGAGTAATACATAGCCTATTGCCATTTGGAAGATAACCATCCCTCAAGGTGAATGGTTCTTTTGTCTTCCCTAATGCAAAGGCTGTAATTACATACTTAAAGTCTCGATAGCATACTCATCTATCATAAAAGATAGATCATTGTGAGTTGCTATAGACACCACATTTACCCTTGGTCGTTGTGAAAGTGCATCGACCACTTGATTAAGCTTGCTAGCAATGTGAGCAATATGAAATTTAAATTGCAAAAGAAAATTTTCCCACCTCATTTGTTTGTCAGAGAGCTTGGTTTGCGTTGTGAAGTTCTTGAGGATTTGTGATCCATTCGTAGGATGAATGGAGTCCCCAAGAGATAGTATTTCCACGTGTTTAGGGTATATAGAATATCTAGTAGCTCTTTTTCATATTTTCCCAATACTCACCTATCAGAGTTGAGTCTTTGACTCTCATATGCTATGGCATGCCCTTCTTGAAGAAAATAGCTCCAAGGCAATCACCACAAGCATCACACTGGACCTCAAATGGCTTTGAGAGGTCTAGTAGTGTGAGCACACATTGAGAAATAAGCTTCTCAAAAGCTTCTTGCTATTTTGTAGTCCATGAATACTTAACGTTCTTTTTCGTTAAGTCATGTAATGGTCACACATACCTACAAAGCTTCTTACCTCTTGTAGATTCCTTCAATTAGGCCAACTTTTTATTACCTTCAACTTTGTTGCATCCATACAGGTGTCATCTTTAGAGATAATGTGACCTAAGTATTGAATTTCTTGTAGGAAAAAATCACTTTTCTTTTGATCAATGAAAAGCTTATTCTCTCTCACAACTTGAAAGATTACCTGGAGATGTCTCTTGTACTCCTCAAAAAAATTTGAATGGCCTGAAGATTTTTGTCCATCATGAGTTTGAATGCCTCTGGAGCATTTGTCAGGCCAAAACTTGTAACTTATCAAATAGAGCTTCTACCTGCGGCACGAAAAATCTATTTTTGATAGTGATCTTATTTAGTGATCTATAGTCGATACACATGTGATATATGTTGTCTTTCTTTTGCACTAAAAGTAATGGTGAACAAAATGGCGAGGATCTAGACCTCACCATCTCTTTTTCCACCAATTCATGCACTTGCCTCATGATCTCCTCTTGCTGGGCTTGTGAAACTTGATAAGGAGGCTTGTTAGGCGTTGAGCTTTCTGGTAGGAGCTCAATTGCATGGTCATCATCCCTCATTTTAGAGGTATCTCATTAGAGATGTCATCAATGAAAACATCTTGGGATCCATTTAGGAAATTAGACAACTCTAATTCCTTTTTATTCCCTTTATTGGAGGGATGTGGTGTTCCCCAACTCATAAGCATCTATGTACATGTTCTTTTTCTTGTAGGTGAATTAGATTGTCCTTTCAAGGAACTTTATGTTAGAAGTCATGCGGTTAAACCATGGTACCCCAACAATAACATCCTCATGTTTGAGAGAAGAGATGAAGAAATGTTCTTTGTCCACATAACTTGGGAAACCAATTGGTGGAGTCACAACTGCAAAAAAGGACCCAGATCAAAAAAATGCTAGTCTATTGCGATAGACTGAGAAAAAGTAGCAAATGGACAGATTTTGAGCTTTGGCTTATGGAGTGACCTTACATGCCATGAGAGCATATACCACACAAAAATTCAAGGCATTTGGACTTGTTCTCCTTCACCAACAACATCAATTTGAAGCCGCCAAAGTCGGACAATGGAAGAGCTTGTCTATCTGCTAACATTTTATCTTAACTAATCTTGGGATTAACACTAGATTGGTAACCTAACAGGACATAAAAGTGTCCTTTCAGGGTTTTGAAAAAAACCTCCAAAACCATAGTAGATCCACTCATTTTGTAAAATCCTTTCATGAGGTTATAGTTCAAGGCCTCTGCCTGCACAATACCTGATTAAACTCCATCATCCTACTCTTTCAACGTAGTACTCAGCAGCATCTTATTGAAGTTATGCATCCGTAACTACATCACTTGCATCTGCTCAACCTCTACCTTCAAGCTCCAGCTGATTTTTTCTCTTCATCGATTCCAGGATCCGTTTATCTGCGGATCTTTGCACCTTCCATGCACTGAACGTTGTAGGTCTCCACTCCATTTCTTTTCATAGGCAAGCGTATATATTCATCCATCCCAGCAATGCACGAAGCTGAGACTGCTAGCGCCTTCGGCTTGGCACAAGTGGCAATAAACCTAGCATTGCAGTATTGGCTATCTATGCGTAATTCCATCTTCTTTTCCTTGCGGTCTAGCCATGAAGCAATCGAAGAAATGGAGGAGGATCTGACAGATGTGGCAATTTATCCCATTAGCTGCATCACGGCTTGTGCTCATGGCATGCAACGTCGAAAGAATGCAGTAGTAGGAATATGGTACGTGAAACCACGCAGTATCCACTTCTGGCACACATTCTTCCAATTCACAGAGGGAGATGACCTGAGGTTTGAGGAGAACCTAAGAATTCCTCGAGCTTGCTTTGACCATGTATGTGCTCTGGTGTCAAAGGAGTTGCAACAACGACCAATCCCACAACAAATACGAGAAGCTGTTCCAACACATTCACTGTCCGTGTGCAAGAAGGTGGCAATTTCACTACATTTGTTGGGTGCTGGCGGTCCACTGCACAACATGGCAAACCTTTATGGTGTTGGGAAATTCACAGTGTGTCGAGTGCTACGCCAATTTGTGTATGCACTATTGAAACACAAACACTCAATCATATGTTGGCCTAGGACTCCACAAGGTTGGCATCCTCTAAAGGACGACTTTGAGGAGAAACAGGGAATTCCGAACTGTTGCGGCGCAATCGATGCTATGCACATCAACATGGAGTTGTCGGGCACACACCCACTGGTATGACAGGGATCACAACTACTCGATGACACTACAGGGTATTGTAGATAGCAACATGCGTTTCTTACACGTCATGTGCGGGATGCCTGGGATGTGCAACGATATCCGAGTTCTCAGAAACTCCTCTATCTATACATTGGCACAATCCAATGCCATATTCAATGGCCGTGCTATTACCTTCGATCGTCATCACCTAAGAGAGTTCATCATCGGCGATGGAGGATACCTCAACCTACCCTGGTTGGTGATTCCGTTTCCGCACAACAACAAACTTTCAATTACAAGCTCTCGAGCACACATATCATTGTGGAGCGCACGTTTGGCCGCCTCAAGCAAATGTGGGGCTACCTTCTACAACGCATTCGAAACCCAGATGTTGAGTTTCTACCAAAGTTAATTGTGGCATGTTGTATCTTGCACAACATATTGGTGGACTTGGGAGTGCAAGGGGCAACAGATGCAGATGATGAAGTGTTGTTGGATGACTCTACAATAGCACCTACCCCACAAGTGCTACGTGGATGCACTAGGGACGTCCTATTCGAATACATGAGGATATCAGGGTTGCTATGAGGATACTCGCAAGATTCCTTGTATTGTTAACTTCATAATAGGGTTTATTGCAATGTTGGTCTATTTTTAATTTTAATTTGCAACTTTAGTGCCCTTTTATTGTTTTGCACTAGGGTGTTGTGTTCCAGTTTACGAGAGAGAGAGAGAGAGAGAGAGAGAGAGAGAGAGAGAGAGAGAGAGAGAGAGAGAGAGAGAGAGAGAGAGAGAGAGAGAGGAAACTTGCATTATTCTATGACGAACTTGTGAAGTAAGATTTCAAAAGTGCAAATTGAAACATTTTGCAAAGACTTCTTGGTCTCTTTTTAAATTCAGGTTGCAACTTTGGTTGCCTTTTATTGTTTTGAAGTAGGGTGTTGTGCTCCAGTTTACGAGTGTTGTTCGAGCTCCTGGATTTTACGAGAGAGAGAGAGAGAGAGAGAGAGAGAGAGAGAGAGAGAGAGAGAGAGAGAGAGAGAGAGAGAGAGAGAGTACGTGAATTATTTTACGAGGAACCTGTGAAGTAAGATATCAGAGAGTACGTGGAAAAAATTTGCAAAGACTTCAAATGAGACGTTTAAACTTGTACAGTAAGATCCTATGTTTAATGTTGGCCTTTGATGGGATATTTTATCCATCTTTTCCCTTCAACAAAGCTTCAATATAAAATGTGTACTAAGCACATACTTAATTTGTACACTTACTGCCTATTGTAATTGCTACATGCAAATAATTGCATAGAAAGCCAATAAAAGAAACAAGCATTTGATCCTGCAGTGGATGAAATTGACATTCTCAGAATGTTGAATCTACAAATTAATCAAGTCTATTATGAAAATTGACTGTCACAACTTGTTCACACTTTGTGCCATACTCACAGAGTTTGAGTGAAAACACTGTAGGGCCGATGTCAAAGAGTGATAAAAATGTAGATGAGATTATTGAAAGGTGGACAAGTTCCATATGAGGAAAAATAAAGACAACAAAGACATTTGATGACCTAGATGATAACCTACTCCACATGAGGGTCTTGGGGTTTTCGAATAAACGCAATGCACTTCGCAATTTTGCCCAAAGAGGAGCAAATTGCATCTGTGCCCTCACGCATTGTTTGAAGCCTAGCATGCTCAATTTCTAATGCTTGGCGGTCTCTAGCCTCCTCTCGTGCATCTCTTCGACGCTCAGCCTCCTCAAAGCGCCTTGCACGACCAACCTCGAACTCCTCGTAGATAGTTGTCAGTCTTTTGGTTGTTTCGACTAGATCTTTGATGGTCCAAACATGCACTCGAGGATGACGTTTTCCTTTCACTCCCCCTGAGGAGGAGTCCTCAGCAGAATCTTGGCCACCCTTGTCAGATGGTGTGTGGGCATCTTCTGTGTCATCCCCCACAAGCTAAAAGGTAGCATTTAGCATACATACACACACACACACAGAAGGAGAGAGAGAGAGGGAGAGAGAGAGAGAGAGAGAACGTGAGAGAGAGAGAGAGAGAGAAATGGACACCATGCTCACCTGTTGGAGCAGTGTCGGCAGGATGGGAGTCGACCAGATTGGCTCCAACGTCCACGTTGCGATCGCCAGCAAACAATTGAACCATTTTGTCGTAGAGATCACTAGGGAAATCATCCGTTGGCAAGCCTTTATCGCGTCTCTCTGCTAGAGACATTTGCCAAAAACTGTTCCATCCCGAAGGAATGTGATTCTCATAGTCTCGAATCCTATTGAACATCCCACTGATTTTTTCCCACTTGTTCTTGCATTGACTTTTACTACGATGGAGACCACTAGCTCGACAGATGTCTGCAATCGCTTGCCATCGATCCTTTAGCCTAGTTAGAAGCCCACCTTCCATGATTCGGACCTCTAGGTCCTTTTTGGCTTCCACCAAGATGATCACCTCGTGGACGCCAATTCACACGCCCTCCAATGGACGGTGCTTTAGTGGGAACTGGCTGACACACATTGCGAGAAGATGGCAACATAGCGGTTCTGGCTGGAATGGTGTTGGATCCCCCCTCGACAATGGCGGTGTTGCTATCACTTGAGACTGGAATCGTGGCCAACCTTGGCCCGCCACCTACCGCTCAGTTTGGAGCAATTGGCGATCGCAATTGTGGTGGGTGTGCTTGGATAGGAGGGTTGGTTGGCAACGCCGAAGTTCCATGGAGTGTTGGACGAGCCGCATGTAAGCATTGGAGTGGACCTGGCCGACTAGTAAAGACAGATGTTGGCCCTCGAGCCCCGAATTGTATTGGCCTTCCATGGGGGCGAACAAGGCGAGGAGCATGCACTGCAACGGCCTGTAGTTGTGATACTACAGGTGGCGGTGGCGTTTCACAGTCCTCCTCCATGAAGTGCATCTCGTTTTCCATTTGCGTGGAGGGCACACTTTCCTGAGAGTCATGTAGCCACAAGGAGTTGAGGTCCATGGAGTCAGGTGTTCACCTGCAAATAGTCACACCCACAGCAAATTAGGCACAGAGAGTGGTCGGTCTGAATGCAATATCAAAATTTAATAACTTAAATACTCTGTATGTTATGCATTTTATTATTATGAGCTAGCTCGCTGCAGGCCCTGCAGAATCCGCGTGTTGAATAGCGTTCAGTTCCCAGCATGAAAAAATTAATGTGCAGCTGAAAGGAACTGCGCATAATCGAGCAGCAATATAGTTGCACAGTAATTGCAGGCAGAGTGCTTCTGTGTGTGTGTGTGTGTGTGTGTGTGTATGAGAGAGAGAGAGAGAGAGAGAGAGAGAGAGCCGTTTATAACTAAAAACCTTCCATGCGCATTCACGTAGTAGCTGTGGATAACGTAGTAGACAGCGGACTCTGCAGACAGAGTGCTTGTGTGGAGTTCATGAGCATGAGAGAGAGAGAGAGAGAGAGAGAGAGAGAAAGAGAGAGAGACCTGGCGAGAGCGCAGTACTGAGCAAATCTACTGGGATGGCGATACTTGCAGCTTGTGATGTTGCCGTGGAAGGTCGCAATATTATATAAGGGGCCAGCATGAGAAGGTCGCTTCGGCGTGGTACCGTCAGGTGGTGAAGAAGCAGTTGGTGCCTACTTTCCAATGCAACCGTTGCAGGTCACGCTGTGAAGGTCACGAGTAAAAAATCAGTGAATTACCTTCTCCCCCCAGTCAAGATGCATGGCGGCCATTGTGGGGGGTGGTTCAACCACCCACCAGACTAGCAGCTGCTTAACCTTCTTCGGTTGTTATGTCGGTTGTATGGGAAAACCACTTTGTTGCGAAGGCCCACTGAGGGGCGCTTTTGGAGAGCCTATGGGAAGGCGCTCTAAATTGCTAATCTAAAATCACGTTGAAGAGAAGAGCTCCGTGCTTGTAGGAAAAGTAGACCAATGAACATAGGGAAAGATAGGATGTTCTTCTCCCCAAGCCGTTCTAGAGTTGCCCCCCATTAGTCTAGGCTGGATACACACTGCCAATGCGGGTGCCCGTCACTTTTGATGATGGGCGGGCATGCATTACACACTGGCTACATTATTTTATCATAAAGAAAAATCATTTTCAGCAGCTGCGTCCATCGCATTGGTTCGCCGCCTGATTTTGGCTGACCTGGCAAAAGCTCAACCCCCGCCCGAGCTTGGACAGGGGGTATCGCCTATCCAAGACCTTGTCCTCTGCCCTTTCTGCCCTGCGTATCAGCAAACGTCGCCTAGCCTCCACGTCTGCGCGCCCAAGCTTGGGCACGCGGTCTGTAACCAGCCTTACCTTCTCCAAGGCAGGACACACACATGCAGGGAATTGTAGGAGAGACCCAAAGGAGGTGAAAAGCGAGCTAGCCTACTCCTCTTTGGTCCTAGTGAGGGATATAGCTAGGAATCCGTTTTCATCGACGGAACGGGAGATAGACCCAAAGGAGGTGAAAAGGGAGCTAGCCTACTCCTCTTTGGTCCTAGTGAAGGATACTCTTTGGTCCTAGTGAAGGATATAGCTAGGAATCCGTTTTCATCGACGGAACCGGAGATTTCTTCCTTCATTTGGGTTGATGATCGTGAGAAGTGGAGTCTGAGGTCGTCGCCCGCTGCAGATGGGTGACGCATCCTCTGCTCCGGGTATGTTTTCTCGGCTCACTCCTTGTTTTGAATCCTAGTCTGGAGAGGACAACGCTCACGTCTGCTGCTGAGAAGGGTTTCTGATGAAACCTTAGAAAAAAATTGGACAGTATGCGCAAATAATGAGGAATGGGGTAGGCAAGAGTAAAGGGCCACACATGATACCAAATTCGTAAGTTTGATGCTATAACGGAGCTCAAAACACTAGCAAAGATTATAATACTAGTCTTCTTTGAAGATGGGAGCAAGAGTACCGATTTTAAACTTGAGAGCCACATACAACACCTGAAGATGTTGGGCATTTTCACAAGCAGCAGTGGCATGTGAACTGATGGCTCCGGCTTCCCATTTGCAACTAGTAGCTCGTATCTGATATCGATTGGAAACAAAAGTGGCGGAGGTTTCTTTGAAATTCCCTCTTCTGCGTATTATGACGAGCTTCAACTTTGAGATTGAAGTTGTAATATTACATGTCTGCAGTTTTTGTTTGTGAGGAATAGCGCTGAGACACATAAGGTGAGAACTTTGAAGTGAGTTTGGAAGGGGCTTATTGTATTCACCCTCAAGATAAAATATCTAAAGGCAAAGTCATTCTGATTGGTACTTACTTTGAGGAAGATGACACTCAACCTCCTCCTACTTCCAGTACCAAAACGGATACTCGACTTCCACCAAAATTGACAATTATTGGGTTTGGATGGCTCTCGTCAAGAAGATGCTGCCTCGTTTAGGAGAGGAGACTCCTTGACTATTTCGGGCATTGACCGTGCTTTATTTGATACTTTTGCTAGTACTAAACCCATGGTAGATACTAAGGCAATGTCCACAGCGCCTCCCTACACGGCTCCTATGACAACTTTGTCGGCTACGAAACAAATACATCAGGCTTCTTTTTCTCGGTGGTGTATATACCACTACTACTTTTACTTCTGCTTGACTTCGTTCTATCCATCTTCTCAATCTTCCCATTGTTTTGAATGCTCTAATATTGAAGCCACATAATTATGAGAATTGGTCTATTTCCATGCATTACACTTGGGCATCGCAAACATCCGAGTATAGATATTTGAATGCGCCATTCAGAATAATGAGAGGAGCTCTGTGAACGGGAATACCTTTAATACCTTTAAGCCCACCAAGAATGAGTACTTCTGATGCTTCATATTGGATGGGTGAGCATTGGGAAGAAGTGTTCGACCATGCGGGAACGGACATCTATGATGCACCGTAGGATGGGTGACATAGAGCATCACGAAGGAGATTGTATTGTAAGTTTGGTGAGAAAAGATTAGGTGATGGGTTTTGTGATGCGTCACAAGGTGGGTGCCGGGAGCATCGGAAAGGGAATATCCATAGTCAAGGGGAAATTCTGAACTGATCTAGAATTGTGCACAAGGATGAGCAAGCACTTGAATGAAGATGGGTTCAGAGGAAACTCAGAAAAAATAGATGCTTTTGGAGAAAGGGGTTGCTTTTCGGGAAAGCAGATGCTTTTCTATAAAGAGGTCTATGTTAGCATTGCATTCGTGCATTGCATTCGTGCATGAGACTACATCCAAGGATGGCTGGCTTGTGATTGTGTAAGCATTATTTTCAGCTTATAAGGTTTTATCGAGTTTTAGCAGGTTCTTACATTTTTAAAAAGTGTCTGGCCACCCACTTCATAAGTGGGGAGCCAAAGGTTAAATAAAGCAGTAAAACACCGGCTGCGGGTGATGCCGATGTCTGCCCCGAGTGTACCGGATGATGCTAAGATGGAGTGGGCGGGTTCCATCGCGACAAGCTGCTGTTTTTTCTTTGTTTTCAGCCCATAGACGATGTAGTTGGGGCTGATTTACGAGAAGGAAACCCGAGAACACACCTCTTGTGTGTGTAGGATTGGATCAGAAGGTTCTCTACGATGAGGTCTCTCCCGGGAAGTTGCTTTTTAAAAACCGAGTTGTGTTCCGAGTGTCGAGACATGAAAGGTAACTCTTTTCATGTTTTGATCTCTGAGTATATCATTTGTAGGAGTACTCCCTCTACACGAGGAAGTAGGAGCAGAGGAAAGCATGAGCCTTTGCAAGAGAACAACGCGTTCTGAGGAACTAGAGCCAGATCAGCCCAAGGGTAGCCAAGTCTAACATATATGTTGTCTTGACTATATGGATGCAGGTGAGAATTCTATCTTGACTTAAAAAGGTTCAGCGTGTTGCAATCCAACTTTGGAGACCCTTGATGACTCAATGTAAGGTGCAGCGGAAGTGAATGTTGAACTTTGCTCAAGATGAGTGCTCCGAACTGTGCTCAAGGGTTCCTTTTACTTACGGAAGGGAGAGCCTTCTGTTCCTTTAGTGAGAGAGTGCAATGGACACAAACAAAGTTGATAAACACTGTGAATGAAGGTGCATGAGACTGAGAGATAGAGAGAGAAGAATAGGACACCAGGATGTTGTCAAAACCCTCCTCCGAAGGCCCCACTCTCTATGGCGAGAGTGGTCTACTATTGATTGCACAAATCTCTACAATGCTTTGGACTTGCCGACAATGTCGACGACGATGAGGATGACGACGAAACGGATTGAAATCTGAAAACGCTAAGGGCTGAAATCTGCAAATCTTTATCTGCTGAATTCTGACTCTATGTCGGTGACGATGTCGATGGCGACGATGCGACGACGACGCGCTGACAGCATCTGCGTTTTCCGGGCTGAAACTGCAAACTTCGGTGGATCTGACCGTGCGGCGAGGATCTGTTGCGGGAAGGTGAGATCTGCGAGGTTCGGGACTTCTCCTGCGGTGTCTAGTTGTTGAAAACTGAAAACGTTGATGCTTCTTGGTGTTCCGTCGCGGTGAATCTACAAAACGCTGGATGGTTATGCTGATGTAAAAACGCTAGGGCTGAATGTTGTCTTGCTGTGGAAATCTGCTAAGGCTTGGGCCAATCTGCTGTTCTGCTACTGTTGGGGGTGATCTGCTATGCAAAACGCCAAGGCTTGTCTGTCATGCAAAAACGGTAGGCCTTGCTTGTTGCAAAACGGTAGGGTCTGGGGGGGGGGGGATCTTGCTGAGAAGATGCCTGTTGAACACTGTGTTCCTGCTGCCTCTTCTGCCAGAAAGTGCTAGCGCTAGGTTTCTTTATATACATGCTTGGCTAATTTGCCCTGCCTAGTTCCCAACAAAAGTCACTTAAAAATAATAAGTGAAAACTGTCAAAAATAGAGAAAATAGGTCTATGCACTGTAAAAATGCTCATGATGGGTTTTGATGGAAATCTGATGATCATGCTGTGTGCAACCAGAGGATATGCATCTACTCTAAGTACCTGGGCATGCACGGTATGCGAACAGACTCACAAAAGTGCCAGAACACTCTAGACTGACTAAACTGAACCCAACCCTTGCCATGAAGTAGCTTGTCCACGTATACATAGGGTTAGATGTGCACGTGACACTCAATCGAGATGACCTTAATAGTTCTTCTACTTTTGTATAAATCATTAGAATGATACCTCATTCTTATTATGTTATACATGAATGAATCAAAGACTGAGTCATTTTTGTACAAATCCTTGCCTAGTCATCTAGAGCCAATCGTATTTTGAACGTCATGTTCTTTTGTGTATATGTATTCAATGTTGGAACACACGAACACACACACACACACACATGTAACACCCATAAATACTTGTTTTTTTACCACATGGACTGATGCACTGATATTTTGAGAAACCCTCTTTGTCCATCTGATGCTCCTCTTAAAAAATTCCCATTGAAAAGGCCTAAAAGGCTTGATGTTTTATCATCTCCTGCATGTCTAAAAACGTGTGGAGAGCCATCATTTATTGGCGCGATGAGAAAAATTTTCCACCACTTGGCAGATACGCCCTGCGCATATATGGTTCCACTTGCAGGCGAAGAGAAGGGAGTTTACAAAGGTAAAAATAAACTCTCTTCTAAAGAGCTTGAAGCTTTTTGTAAGGACCACAAATGTTTTAAGTGTGGGGAGCAAGGACATGGCTATCGTTCTTGCCCCAAGAGAATTGCCCGCAATGAGACTCCTAGAGCTTCCACCATCGAAGCTCCAAAAGAGGATGCTCATTGCAAAGGTTCACCTCTCTCCTATGCTTGGGGAAAGGTAAGGGAGCATGATGCCTTCATCTGTTTGACCCTGGCTCTACTCACAACTTCATATCAATGGAGTTGGCCACCAAGTTGGGCATTCAAGCTTTCGAGATGGGAGCTACTGTAAATGCCGACATCGCTTTCATACCCGAGTTTGGGAGTAGATCCATGAATCTGAGAGTGGTAGACTCTCGAGTTGGGATCGAGAACTTGAGATTCCAAGGAAGGATTTGGCGTCCAGGAAAGCAGAGTTGCTGCCAGGATTTTTATAGAAGAGGACTCTGGGAACAGAGTTGGAAAGGAGTTGTAGGGATGCCATGCCCTGAGTTTGGAAGGTGAGATCCAAAGGCGAGAACCTTGGTTCTTGAGGATTCAGAATAAGGAACAAAAGTTTTTTGGAATAGGGTTTATGCCCTAGGATTCCACCTGCACCAGTGTTGCCACCACTTGTGTGCCCCGTCCCTTCCCATGTTCCTCGCTCTTTCATGGCTTGTCCTCTCCTAGCTTGGTAGTTCTCGCGTGTAGTGGACAATCAAGATATCTCTGGTCCTTTGTTGGTACGATTGTATGTTCGGTGTCATGCCCAAAAGGCACGATCTCTCTTGGCTAGTCCGATGCTGCCCTTCTTTTTATCTTTTATTGGCAATAAGACTTGGACATAGGAATTTGTTGGGGATTTTTTCATTCACCATACTTTGTAGGCCATTCAAACATGGGAAGGTTGCATTTCTCCATGTCTTCCTACAAAGCAGCTTCCATAGAGTATGTGAACAATCCAATGAGTAGATTCAAAGAGAAATTATTGTTTGACGATGTCTTGTCTGTAGAGTATACCTCATGTTTCCCTCTCGCTATGCGAGTATAGTCAAGAGTCAACAGTGATTCGCACGTTGTTGTGCTCTGTAGATTGTTACTATTTTTGGTATATTGCTACTCACTCTTTTGCTCTAGATAAGGTCTTTGTAGCTGTTACTACGGTTTGATGTATGCCTTTGTAGATTTAGGTTTCATCTTTACATTGTGACATTTGATTTACTATCATGTGCACATGGTTCTGTGTGCCACGTGGATATGCTTCATCAACTTCCAAAGACAATTCTGTACCTATCTCTAGATAGGAGTATGTGGAATCCTAGGAGGATAAGTACATGCATTTTTGTGAGCCTGTTTGTAGGTACTTCATGTTTGGACGAGTCCATTAGATTAGGTTTTCCAGTTACCCTCTTGCAAAAATGATTTGTTCATGAGTTTTGACAGATGATGTTACACTACGATGGGCATTTGGTATGACGTGCACGCAGTTTTATGTTAGAGGAATCCAACGAGTCATTCCTTTCAATCAAATTTCCAGGCTGGTAGATGTGCGACAGCTTCACCTAGAAACTTTGCCTAGACAAGTTTATCAGCACACATTCAAGCAAGGAAATAAGTAAAGATTTGTGGAAGTTTAAAGTCTAGATCTTGTCACCATTCAAATTCCGCTGTACACCTCACATTGGTATCAGAGCTTTGTGATTTTGCACTAATCCGCTAATCTTTGATTTTTTTATTTTCTCTCTAGTCTTTGAGTGTGTCATAACGTTTGCCCAAGGATGCTTCTTTGACTCGGGGAACACATGCAATACCTCAAGTGCAGACTGTACTGACTCGAATTGGGAATGTCGCCTTGGTAGCTCTTCAAGATGAAGCACCTCTAGGGCTGATTTGATGCACCTTTGGATCCGTCTTGATGTGGGATTGCGGATGGCAAACAAGGGGTACATCTGGGGCTGAATTGCGCTTCTGATGTGAGAGGAATTGTCACGAGACGGGCACCACGTGTCAACGGAAAAGAACAGATTGAACAGACTTTTAGCACTTTAATAACAACTGAATTGAAAGAGAGAAACGACACAAGGAGTGGTGGAGTTCCACCCCTAGAGAGCACTGGCCCCAAACCTTGGCACCCCTTTGGTATTTCTTTATATTACTTGAACTCATCGGTCAATGCCAACACTCACGCTTTGCACCTTCACCCAGAAGAGTGCCAGAGAACGAGCCCTCTATACATATTTAAAGGCCCTTGTCCTTGAAAAGCGATTACATGAAAAGCATTTAAACTCAAAAGCATATGACCTCAAAAGCTGGCGCTGAAAACTGCCCAGTGTAAATCATGGAAATCCGTACAGGTAGCCACGTCAGCAGGTCAGCGTGAAACGTGGAATTCCATACAGGCTGCCATGTCAGCAGGTCAGCACAAAGTGCGGGCGTCCGTGTCACAAATCGGTGACGTGGCTGGCCTTGCGATAGAGCATAGACACACACCCCGGCTGGTAGGCCCGAGAAAATGCAGCAATGACACGTGGCAGATTTTCGAAATTCGCGCTGGACATGTTGACGTGGCACATTGTATGGATTTTCGTGAATTGCGGCGCTGTTTGTGCTGGGCTGCTGACGTGCCAGGGTGTACGAAAAAGCAAGGCTGTTTTTCTACACAAATTTGATTTGCTTTACCAAAGAGAGAAAGAGAGAGAGCTCTTTTGCTTTATTTTCAAAAGCTTTTGATTCACCAGCTTTTGGGACAGCTTTTGGGGCTCTGCTTTTAGCATCCTTTGTAAACCTTTAAATATGTGGGCATGGCCTCACAACTCAGAGCATTTGGACGCAGAGTCTGAGAGTGAGCGCCTGCCTGCACTCTTGTACTTTGAACACAGATTAATACAAAAAGAAATACCGAAAGGGGCGCCAGTCTTGGGGCCAATATCTCTAGGCACGGAACTCCGTCGGGCCAGTGTCGAATCAATTGTAAACTGTGAACTGTTTTGAAGTGATTTTTTGTGGTGACGCGGTAGATTCTCGACTTGGAGTGTCCAAGTCTGTTACAGTCCGTACAAGTGTCACATCATCAGGTCTTAACGTACGCGTGTGTGTGCCGGCTTTACTTTAATGTCTTTAGGTCCCCTGGGCCTCATCGATGGGGTCCCATAAGTTGGTGGGAACTCCTCTTTAAACATAGGCCACTCAGCAAGACTTTGCAAATTGGTAAAACTTCTTCTGTTGCTTCTGCTTCTAGGGTTTAGGTCCTTGGCCGGGATCTGCAAGTTGGATCTGTTCTTTAGTGGCTTGACACGGAAGCAGTTTGTGTTAGGAATCAAGGGCAAGGATTCTAGACACTCCTATTTAGGGATAGATTAGCTTTGGAAGTGGATGAAGCATGTCAATGTGGCACACCGAGCCATGTGCACGTGACATCGCCCAAGGACACTTCTCTCACTCAAGGAACTCCAGGACCTGCCATTCTGCGTAGGACTGGGCGCCTTGAATGTAGGTAATACAAACATTGTATACCGGGGTTACAACTGTAGTGCGCTTGCGAGAGGGTACTTGCCTTGGTGTGCGTGCTTGACCACCTCATGTCACAAACTGATGGTGTGTCAAGCCAATTGAAACTCAGAGGGTTAGGAATGCCTAGCCCTAACCCAGCTAACGTGCAGGTTGATTGAGGGGCATAACCCTAGTAGAAGCAGAAGAAGAAGAAGTCCTCACCAACTTACAGATCCTTGCCAAGTGGCCCATGGGTTAGGATCAAAATCCTACCCCCAACAACTTACGGGACCCCACCATATGGGGCCTAAAAATAAAAGGTACATGCGCATGCACGTGCGCACACACACACACACACATTGAAGGACATATCATGAAGGATGATGGTGTGGCAAGCATCTGTATGGATGTCCGCAATTCGCACTGACCTGCTGACATGGTTGCTGTACAGAAACCCGCGATTTGCGGAAGGTGCTGTTGACGTGGCAACAATGTACGGACTAGCTCTGG
This sequence comes from Adiantum capillus-veneris, assembly GCF_014529385.1. NCBI lineage: Eukaryota > Viridiplantae > Streptophyta > Polypodiopsida > Polypodiales > Pteridaceae > Adiantum > Adiantum capillus-veneris. The sequence continues at coordinate 107,683,262 of NC_140939.1, forward strand.
GGCGTGAGGGCGCTTGCTTTTGAGAGCAGATGCTTTTAGACTATGCTTTTCATGTGAATTGCTTTTGGATGGCCATGGGCCTTCAAATGTGTACAAGAGCTCATTCTCTGGCATACTATGTGCGGGAGATACAAAGCAGAGCAACCAGTGTTGCACCGTGTTGAAGCGATATACATAATACCGAAAAGGGCGCCACAGTTTGGGTCCAGTGCATTGGGAGTGGAACTACGCCACTTCATGTCTCGTGTGAAATCTCTCTCTCTCTTTTAGTTCAATTGTTTTGAAACGTCTAAAGTTCATTCAGTCTGTTGGGAGTTTTCAGGAACATGGTACAACCGTCTGCCGATGCAACCGCCTCTGCCACAGCTGTTGCCACCAGCTCCCCCACCATCACCACCTCCTGGGTTCAATGGTTGGCGCCCATATGGATATCCCTACTATCCATATATGGGGTTTGCACCAAACCTACCAAAAGATTTCAAGGATGGTGGAACATCAGTAAAATTTCACGTTTTTATAGTGAAAGATAAGAAGAAAGCTTGCAGTTTCTACAACAGTTTGACAACATTTATGGATTGGGGAACTACACAGAAGAATCAAAGATCTTTCGAGCTGTGGGATTTCTCAATGATAATGCCATGCAGTGACAGAGTTCAATTGCTACCCAACCGCATGCTCCAAGGTCTGGAAGGCTTTCAAGACCATTTTTGCACGCTGCTACATGACCTCCCTGTTCGAAGTCCAGATTTTGTCCGAATGGGAAACTTGAAAAATGCTTGCCACGGAAACCATGGAAGACTACAACCAAAGGTTCCTCGATGTTTACCTTACATTGTCTTTCTTCAAGTTGATTCCCTCAGAGGACCAATGCAAGCGTTATACAATTGGATTGCCATCACCATTATAGGAATATTGTCTTTCTAAACAAGTATTTGTCACAAGACGGGCACCACGTGCCAATAGAAAAGAACAGACTGAACAGACTTTTAGCACATCAATAATAACTGAATCGAGAGAGAGAGAGAGAGACGACACGCGGCATGGAGTGGTGGAATTCCACCCCAGAGAGTATTGGCCCCAAACCTTGGCGCCCCTTTCGATATTTCTTTACATTGCATCAACACAGTATAAGCCGATACTCCAAACTCTGCACCTTCTCCAGGAAGCATGCAGAGAATGAGCCCATGGCCTCATATTTAAAGGCCCTAGGCCCCAAAAGCAATTTACTTGAAAAGCCTTCAAACACAAAGGGTTCTGGTCCAAAAGCAATGCCAAAAAGCTGCCATTGTAAATCACGGAATTCCGTACAATTGCCACGTCAGCAGTCAACGCAAAACGCGGAAATCCGTACAGTTTGCGACGTTGTCATGTCTGCGCAATTTTCGGCTTTTCCGTATTCCTTTCGCGACATCAGCTGCTACGCAAGCCTTTCTTTGTGTGTGGGTCCTGCTTTATTTTAATCCTTTATGTCACTTTGGCCCCATCGAATGGGGTCCCATAAGTTGGTAGGACTTCTTCTTCTATTGCTTGTTCTTCTTAGGGTTTAGGCCCCTCGGCTGTGATCTGTAGGTTGGCTCTGCTCTTTATTGACTTGGCACGTCAGCAGTTTGTGACAGTATCAACAATACAAGAACTTATGGACCATGCTACAGTCCGATACAAGCTTATGAAAGGGAAGCTAGAGTTTATTACAGAAGATTCCAAATAATCAGAATACTCTGCAACCACGAACAAATCCGAGGGATTCTCGCGAAAGTCAAGCACAAAGGCCTTGTTTGATGCTACAACAATGAGAAACTCTTTTACAAGAAGGCCGATGTTTTGGATGCTTTCAATCAGGGCATAATTTTTATAATTGTCCCTAGAGACCAGATAGACCCGTGGAGCTTACCCTTGCTCAAACAACTGACATATTTGGAGGACCACCTCCGGCTGAACGAGCTTGACCTGCGATTGGACTTCAAGCCAGTCGCTCTTAAAGTTCGACTATTCGAAGAAAACCCTGAATGTATTTTATAATTGCTTTGTATTTAGATACTTCTTGAACTTTGTTTGAAAATATTGTTTGGAATTTGTTTGAAATGAATTTTATTTGTTTTGAACGTGTATTGGTGCCGATTTGAGATTGCTTGATTTTGGTTTTGATACCGATTTCATTGTTTTTTGGAAAACCTTTTTGGATGCTCATGGCTCAAGTTTTCTCGAGAGGAGTACTGAAGAGAAGGAATGATGTTTGATAGTGTCTGAATATACTCATGGCCCAAACTTTGTTGGTTATTTGCGGGAGGAGTATTCAATGATTGAAAAGTGGTGCTTTACTTATGGCCCATACCTTGTTGATTATTTGTGGAGGAGTATTGAAAAGAAATTTGGACACAGTTTGAGAAGTATTTACTCTTGGAACCTCCAAGCGACGCAAGCTGCGGTTTGGGGAGTGTTTGGTTGTAAAAGGCCTCTATATCTCATGGCCCGGACCTTTTTAGGTTAATTGCGGGAGGAGTGATGAGGGAGTCGTTGAATAGCTCATGGCCCGAATCTGAAATGTTATTTGCTAGGGGAGTGTTCATCGGCGACTATATGTTTTTGTGTCTTGTAACATGTATATGTTAGCATCTGTGTTGTATCGTGATGTATCATAGTCCTACTTGGGTGTGATTGCTTGGGTATGTAACTTTAATGCATCAAGACACTTGTTACAGATCAACGCGGTGTGTGTGTGTGTGTGTGTGTGTGTGTGTGTGATGGCTAATTTTGCTACGCTAGAATATTAAGAGCTCCAATATGGAATGAGAAAACAGAATGACCCTCCGATATTATTTTTCTAACTTTAGTTGTTTTGCAGATAAAATCGCAGACAATTACTCTTCTTTTAAGCGGGGGGCATGTCACAAACTGCTGACGTGTCAAGCCATCGAAGATTCAGAGGGTTAGGACTTCCTAGCACTAACCCTAGTCAACCTGTAGATCCTGACGGAGGGGCTTAAACCCTAGCAAAAGCAGAAGAAGAAGAAGTTCTCATCAACTTACAGATCCTCGCCGAGTGGCCCATGGGTTAGGATTAAAATCATAACCCTCAACAACTTATGGGACCTTGCTCGATGGGGCCTATAAATAAAAGGCGAACACGCGTGCACACATATACTGAAGACATAGCTTGCAGGATGATGATGTGGCAAGCATCTGTACGAATGCTCGCAATTCGCGGTGACATGTTGATGTGGCTGTTGTATGGAAACCTGCGATTTGCGGAAGGTGTTGCTGACGTGGCGGCAATGTACGGACTAGCCTTGAGGGCTCTTGCTTTTGAGAGCAGATGCTTTTAGACTATGCTTTTCATGTGAATTTCTTTTGGATGGCCAAGGGTCTTTAAATATGTACAAGAGCTCATTCTCTAGCATACTACCCACGGGAGTTAGAGTTGTCAATGTTGTATCGTGTTGAAGCAATATAAAGAAATACCGAAAGGGTTGTCACAGTTTGGGGCCAATGCACTCTGGGGGTGGAACTACGCCACTCCGTGTCTCATGTGTTTTGAAGTGTCTAAAGTCTATTCTTTTTCATTGGCACATGGTACCGTCTCGTTACACCTCGACATAAAGAAATCCTAGCATGGGGATATTTGCAGCCATAAATTCTTCGACATGACAGATTGCATCATTGAAGACATGCACTGGAAACATGAAGATGTTGATGGCGAGTATTAGGATTTGTTAGCGGCCCATGACGACAAAGAAAGGAACCATCTAGATCAGCCTATTAGCTTTGGAGTCTTGGCAATGTTTGCACAACCATCTCTCCCATCTACTTGGAGAATTCCATCATTCCAGAAGAGACATTGCATTGTCATCGATGTATACACATCTTTAGCAGCATATCGGGTCCACACCATCTGCATCTTCTTAGCAATCAGTGCCATCAATCCGGAGCCAAAGGGTTCCAATCCGAGGCAACCATCGCAGGAGTTCACAAGCATTGTGAGCCTACATTCGCAGCCACCTTCGTTGTTGAGATGAGGATTCATCTAGAGCTTCCATCAAAGGGCAATCCAATTGTAGCTCCAAGAGGGGCCTCTATCTTTTAAAAGTTATTTTTGGTGGTTTTGTGAGACATCATACAGAGGACTTGCCATGGTTCATGGGCATTCCAAAGGACATATCCATCTTCATCTTGTCAAAGTCGACGATGTGGAAGCGTACAATGAGCGCGCGCGCGCACGCGAGAGAGAGAGAGAGAGAGAGAGAGAGAGAGAGAGAGAGAGAGAGAGAGAGAGAGAGAGAGAGAGAGAGAGAGAGAGAGAGACTTTGCTGAACCAACCAACTAATAAGTGATATACAATGGGGGCAAGGTGGTGCTTATATACTAGCTTGTGGGCCCTTAAGTACGCCCCTTAGTAAATTGCCCTACTCAAGAGATTGACAAATAAGTAATAAAAACCTAAAGCCAAAAAAAATATTGGGATCACATTGGCGATTCACTTGAGATGCTATAACTTAACACCCCCTCTGCAGCTCATAGTGGACATATGTAGGAAGACCATGTTGACAAAGAAGCTACCATGGACACCCCAGTAGTGACATCTACTACTGGATACACCTCAGTTATGCTACCACCAACATTTTACCTTAGAAGAATGCCATCTTGAGTATTGGTTGCCTCATAGAAAACTGTAGACCACACTACGTGCAAGAATCCCCATTCGTGAAATGCCAAACTTCCCTAGACAATGAACTTTGAAACACATCGTGTCCATAATCCGGCCTACAACAATGGATTGGCGTGCACATCCATAGTGTTTTTATATGTCGCGCTCGTTTCTTGCTAGATGCATGTGCCTTGAACTCCGACCCACAGGTTCAAACACCGACTTGACCTTTTGCCCCTCTTTGCGGCTCACAAGTCTCTTCCTGGTTGAAGCTAGTTCTGAAAACCGCCACCTGACTAGAAATCTAGCGTCATGGCCATTGTGGTTGCCACCACGTGTGCCATACCGATCTCCGTTTCAAATCTTTATCTCTGTCTAGCTTGCCTTTGCCTTTGTCCTCTTGTGAGTTCTTGCTTTTGCCTTTGGCTTCGTATTCTAGAGCCAAACAAAGCGTCTTATCGCATTTATGACAACGACTCTCGGACCTTGTGGGTAACGAGGTAGCTAATTGAACACTCACCCTCCCGTCCTCATCAAGGTTGCCTTTGCCCTTTTTCAACAAACTCGTGCATTCGCCTTTGGCTTCACATTCCGAGCCAAACAAATTGACGGCTTCCTTGAGAACTTCACTCGTGCATAGGCCGCTAACTGGGTGCTAATGCAACTACTTTCCATAGCTTGTCGTTGGTGTTGGTCATTCGAGGGTGAAGTTTCATCATGGTTCACCTTTGCCGATGGTGGCCTGCCTTTGCCTTTGCTGCCAAAACAATGCTCCTTAGACTTCTCAAGCCCATGCGTTCCAAACAGCTAAACCCACTACCTTGAAGGCCTCTCCTCGCTAAGCGTTTCAAAATGCTAGGATTAAAAGACTCTTCAAACTTGCGTTTGGATAGGAATTACACAATAGCTTCAAAAAGTCCTTTGCAAGTTGAATGTTCGTTCCAGCTTGCATAACAGCTAGCGTATGTGACCTCCACAATAGAACACACCCCCGACCTTTCAAGACACCTTCAAAAAAAGCTAGCAAAAATCTCCTGCATAGCCAAGGCAGCATTTCAAAACGCTGCCCGGCAAACAAGGAGATGTGCCACCAGTGCGTCTTTGAAGTGAGCATTTTAAAACGCTATCGGAGGCTTCCCAAATCGCTAGAGTGCCAAGCATGAGCGATTCGTTTCAAACAGCTTGTAGTGAGAGAATCCCCGGCAACAACAAAACTGTCTCTCATCTGTATCTCAAAATGCAAGCCCTAAATGCAAGAACTTGGCCTGTTGCTGGTCACAAGCAATTCCGTCGGTTGAGCCCTGACGTAGAGTGTTTTAGAATGCCGATGCTCCATAGCTAGAAACACAATTGTCTCAAGGGTCTCCCTTCTCTTGCTGCACCACCGCTCTTCATTGATCAAAGAGCAGTGCGCTCTGATACCATGTCAAAGTTGACGATGCGAAAGCGTACAATGAGAGAGAGAGAGAGAGAGAGAGAGAGAGAGAGAGAGAGAGAGAGAGAGAGAGAGAGAGAGAGAGAGAGAGAGAGAGAGAGAGAGATTGTTTTGGGACCATATTGTGCATGCATTACCTACTGTGGACTCGACTCTTGGATTATGACAGGGGACTTCAATAATATAGAGACATTTGGGGATTGGCAGTGTGTTGAAACCCTTGCTCTACCTTCTATTGCGAGATCGGAGCGTGATGCATGGGATCAATTATTGTTTACACTTTCTACGGAGGATGCCTGGCATGTTTCTTCCTTTGGCCGCACCTCCCAGTTCTTAAAGTTTTCGGAGGCAGGCTGAGAGGTTTCTTGAGCGCTTGGATCGATTTTATGTTGGGACATAGGTTGCTTCATTGTTGTGAGGCACGATTACCATTTGGCCAGCCACAGTTTTGTCTGATCATGCTCCTATCTCATTGCTTTGGCAGTTTTAGACATCATCAAGGCCTCATAGGGAAGCACGTATTCCCGATACTGTATTGCAGGATACTTTGTTGACCCACTCCCTATAGTTGATTTGGTCTGCATATGTTCCTACTGCATGTGGTCCGGCTTAGGAGCTTGCTTCTTACGTTGCTGCATCATCTGATGTTTGTAGACATGTTGCAGGCGAGAGACGTAGAGATTTGTTTCGACGTGAGCGGCAGCTCCAAGATAGGCTTGCTTGTATACGGCATTTTCTTGAGGATTATCCAAGCGATGCATTCCTGGGAGATAGAGAGATAGACACTAGAGAGACACTCACTCAGCTTCAGTTGGAAAAGTATGACTTCACCTATCATGCCTCAATATCCTCTTTGTTACCATATACATGTGGTAGTGATGTGTGTGAACACACTAGGACCGCCGAGGCATTTTTCCCCTCTTTAGGAGGTTTTTCCCCTCGAGCATTGTATATTTTCCCATCACTCTAGGGCTATCTATCTTTCCATTGCACACTAAGTAACACACTCTCTATTGTGTGCCTTGAGCTTCCTTTGTCTTCTCCAAGCTGTGCGCGTTTCTCTGCAACCCTAATTCCAACAATTGGTATCAGAGCAGGTTACGTCCTCCCGGGCTTAGTTGCCAGCTGCTCCAGCACACGCCTGCTCACTTTCTCCGATTACAGTGAGGTTTGGCGAGCGTTCGCAGGTCGACAAATATTTGGGGAAAGCTCGTAGAGCTGAGTCTGCTCAGATTTTTGATTCGGGCTCATTTCGGTCTCGGTTTCCATTACAGGTAGGTCTGCACATGCAATTTCGTCATTTTGTGCAGAATTTCTGTCAGTGCCGATTTCTGTATAACAGGTGTCTTACAGTCTTCTACGGTTTGTGCTATATAGCACGTGTTCTTGCTCCGTTTCTCCTATTTTCGGGCAGTTTTCACATCAGGTGCAGCATATACCATGGCTGACAACAACACAGATGTCTTCAAGATGTTTGCTGCTGAGGACAGGTTGGATGGGGACAATTACCCTATGTGGGCTTATATGATGCAACATGTTCTTGTGTCAAAGGGCGTCTGGAATATTGTGCAGTGCATTGATGTACGTTCTGGTTCTTAGGATGTAGGCGATGTTGAGGATGCTGCAGGTCTTGTTGCAAGGATTGCTGCTATTGGAGTTGTTTTGCCTACGGCAGAACAAGCTCGTTTGGATGTAAAGGATGCGCAAGCTCATGCATTGATTGCGTTGTCTGTGAAGCGCACCATTGTTCCTCACATCCGTTCAACAAAATCTGCAAAACAAGCTTACGATATATTGGCTGGTCTTTATGCAAGTCGCAATGAGGCTAAAATTGCTTTGCTGCGTAAAGAGCTGGAGTCGAAGATTATGCATGAGGAAGATGATATGCACACTTTCCTTGCTAGTGTCAAGGATATCAATGAGCAACTTATTTCTGCAGGTGAAGTCATTTCAGACAGTTCCCTTGTGCAGACTGTTCTTGATGCCTTACCAGATTCTTACCAGACTTTTGCTAGTACTTGGAGACTTATGATCCAAGGAAATCCAGAAGTTGTCAAGTTTGATGCATTATGCACATTGCTGTTGCAAGAGTCACTTTCCAGAAAAAACAAGACTAAAGAGCGTGCAGTTGAACAGGCTTTTATTGCTTCTTAAAGAAAGGGTGGTAACAACAATGCAGCCACTTCTTATGGTTCTGCTGCGAGTGGCAAAACTTCTGTTCCCAATGCTTCTGTTGGCAGCACATCGTTTGGCAATTCTGGTGATAAGGGCAAAAAGAAGATGCGTTGCATTATTGTAAAGCTAATGATCACTTGATCAAGCAGTGTCCTAAGTTAAAGGCCACAGAGGCTAAGAAGAAAGAGGGTGGTTCCGCTGTAAATGCTGGTTCCACTACAAATGCAGCCATTGTTGAGTCTTCTGCAAAAGGAGACTGTAATGCTGATGTTGATGCAGAATGGGCTTTTAGTGTAGAGTGCACTTACAATCCTGCTGTCGATGATGCATGCATGTCAGTTGTTGTAGATTCACATGTGTGGTATTTTGACAGTGGTGCTACAAAGCACATTACCTCACATCGTGAATTGTTCATCTCTCTCGAGTCTGTCACTCATGGGAATTCAATCAGTTGTGCCAACAATGCCTCTTATCCGGTTCAAGGAGTTGGAAAGATTGTGCTTACTGCTGCTAATGGCAGTTCTTTCACACTTGTTGATGCACTTTATGTACCTGGGATCAAGAAGAATCTTTTGTCTGTATCCGCACTTGCTAGACTTGACTTGTAGTCAAATTTGTGGATGACAGATGTACAGTTCATGATCTCATTTTTAGTGATGAAATTGTTGCATCTGGCCTTTTGTGCCGAGGGCTGTATAAGCTAACTTTGTATGACAAGTGGACAAAATTTTGCAAATGCAGTTGCAGATTCAAGGGCTATTTCATATGCAAAACTTTGGCATGCACGTTTTGGTTATCTGAATTTTGCCAGTTTGCTGTGTTTGTAGAAATCTGATATGGTTTCTTCTTTGCCGCCTCTTGAAGCACCTGTCAAACATGTTTGTGAAGGTCGTATTCTGGGTAAAATGCAGTGTTCTAAGTTTCCAAAGGATGGTTCAGTTAGGGCCACATGTAGGTTGCAGCTGGGCCCGTGTAAACTCCGTCCTTGGGCAATTACTTGTACTTCATGACTTTCATTGATGATTATTCCAAGCATGCATGGGTATTTCCGCTTAAAGCGAAGTCTGAAGTTTTTATGTGCTTCAAACAATTTCTGGCTATGGCTGAAAATGTCGCGAAATGTACTATGGGTACCCTCCGTTCCGATTGAGGGGGGGAGTATATGTCTCATGAATTTAATGCATTTCTGGCTAGTCGTGGGATAAAACACCAACGTACAGTGCCTTACACACCTCAGCAAAATGGTGTTGCTGAGAGGAAAAACAGGTCACTTACGGAAATGGCACGATGTATGGTCAAAAGTGAAGCTTTGCCGCATTCTTTTTGGCTTGAGGCCATCATGTGTGCCACTTATGTACTAAACAGGTGTCCTACGAAAGCTTTGCAGTCTATTACTCCATATGAAGCATGGCATGACAGAAAGCCTTCTATTGAGTACATGCGTGTTTTTGGCTGTTTGGCATATGCGTTGGTGCCACAAACACAGCGCAGAAAATTGGATGATAAGGCTGTCAAATGTATTATTGTTGGTTATAGTGTTGAAAGCAAAGGTTACAGGTTATCCACAAACAAAGCGTATTCTGGTTTCACGGGATGTAGTGTTTGTGGAAGATTCTGTTCAGTCCTTGCTGTCATGTACTAGAGACAGTAATGTAAGCTCACAAGACATTTTTGACACTTTGTTGCCTCTTTTCAGTGGTGGAAGTTCGAATGTAAATTCCAATGAGGCAGATGTACAGCCTATGGGGGTTTCCGAAAATGTTACAGATCAGCCTATTACTGATGCAAATGTACATGATGTACTTGATGAGGAAAGGGCTGAAAATGAGCAGGCTAGAGGTATGCCAAAATGGTTGGTGCATACATTGCGTGACAGTAAATTGGATGCACCTTTGCCTAGTCCTACTCGTTCAGGCCATCTTATGCATTAGATTGTTATGCTTTGGCTGTGTCTAGCTTACATGATGTTGAGGAACCTCTCTCTTTTGATGAAGCACATAAATCAGAAAATTGGATGGCTGCCATGCAATCAGAATATGATGCACTTATAGAAAATGACACATGGACTTTATGTGATTTGCCTCTTGGCAAAAAGGCCATTGGTACGAAGTGGGTTTACAAGTTGAAACGCAAGCCGGATGGTGAGATCGATCGCCATAAGGCTCGACTTGTTGCAAAAGGTTATGCACAGCAAAAAGGCATAGATTATGAAGAGACTTTTTCTCCCACTTGTCGTATGACTACTGTGCGTTTTCTATGTGCATTGGCAGCTCATTTTGGTTGGGATGTACATCAATCAGACATTGTTACTGCTTTCTTGAATGGTGACATATTTGAGGAAGTTTATGTAACGCAGCCTCGCGGTTTTGTCATAAAAGGACAAGAGGACAAAGTGTGCAGATGTAAGAAGGCTTTGTATGGGTTGAAGCAATCTCCTCGTGCTTGGTATGAGAAAGCTGACACTCATTTGGTCAAACGAGGCTTTCGTAACAGTCCAACAGAAAGCACATTGTATGTAAAGCGTGAGGTGATGTACTTCTCATTGTGGTTCTTTATGTCGATGATTTGCTGATCACTGGACCAAATGAGAGACATATTGCTGAATTTAAGGCTGATTTGAATGCTACTTTTAAGATGAAAGATTTGGGGCTATTGCATCAGTACTTGGGTATACAGTTTAAGCAGTGTGATGGTGGTATTGCCTTGTGTCAGATAAGTTACATAGAGACATTGCTATGTAAGTTTGGACTTGAGGATTGCAAACCTATTGCCACTTCCATGGAAACAAGTTTGAAGTTGAGTCTACATGATGCTGGCGATCCTGCTCATGTCACTGTTTACCAAATTGCTATTGGCTGCCTCATTTATGTATGCAACACGAGGCCGGATATTCAATTTGCAGTCTCACATGTCAACAAATTTATGCATAGCCCAGGGTCTAAGCATTGGCAGGCTGTCAAGAGGATTTTCCGCTACCTTAGTGGCACTTTACATCTTAGCTTGTTTTATCCCAAGGGAGGATCATTGCCGCCAGACTTACATGCTTTTTCGGACTCAGATTGGGCTGGTTGTTTTGACGCGAGTGTGTCCACAAGTGGTTTTTGTTTCATGCTTGGCAGTTCATGTATATCATGGTTGAGCAAGAAGCAACCTATTCTGGCCACTTCGAGTTGTGAGGCTGAGTACAGGGCAGTCTTCACGGATACGGTTGAGTGTGTATGGCTCAGACGCCTTATGGCTGATTTGGGTGTTGGACAGGACACTGCCAACACTATCTACACTGACAGTCAGAGCGCATTGGCAGTTGCGAGGAACCCAATTTTTCATGCTCGCACAAAGCACATTGAGGTGCATTGCCACTATGTCAGGGAGAGGCTCTCAGCAGGAGAGATCAACTTGGCTTATGTGCCAACACAGGACAACCTTGCATATCTTTTCACAAAGGCATTGTCTCGTGAGAAGCTCGAATCTTTCCGCAAAGTTTGGGCTTACTCCTTTTTGTGGACTGATCATGTCCTCAGGGCATGGCATTTCCCTTTACTCATGTGCCAGCTCTCGTTCACCGCATCACTCCAGGGGGGATTTGTTACCATATACATGTGGTAGTGATGTGTGTGAACACACTAGGACCGCCAGGGCATTTTTTCCCTCTTTAGGAGGTTTTTCCCCCGAGCATTGTATATACGCCCATCACTCTAGGGCTATCTATCTTGCCATTGCACACTAAGTAACACACTCGCTATTGTGTGACTTGAGCTTCCTTTGTCTTCTCCAAGCTGTGTGCGTTTTTCTGCAACCGTAATTCCAAAACTCTTGGATGGCAGGATGAACAAAGACTTTTTCGCACATTTTTGAGGGCGGCCACTTGGGACATCCTTACGGGCATTGCGGGATACTCAGGACACTCTACATATAGACCCAGATGTAGTGCTCGCTCTGGCTTCAGACTATTATGAGCATTTGTTTACAGCGGAGCCGATTACACCTGCCATCCTAGAGGCCAGAGAGGAGGTTTGGTCTCATGTGCAGCATGTAGTTACAATGGATATGAGCATGATTCTATTAGCTCCATTCTCACCACAAGAGAAGCATGATGCGGTGCGTGGCATTGATGGTGCCTCTTGTTCAAAGGATGATAGATTGACCCGCCAATTTTCCCTAGTACATTGGGATTTGATTTGTCACACTATTGCGAGGGTTGCATCATATTTTTTGATACAGGGGACATATCTCTTGCCATTTCATCTGGGCTAGTATCTCTTATACCAGAAGGTGGGGACTCTACTTATATACGCCAATGGCGCCCGATTACTCTCATGTCTTCTGTGTACAAGATTCTAGCCCGTATGATTGCTGCTCGATTGCGACCATTTATGCCTGATCTCATTCATGCTTCACAGACTGGTTTTGTTCAGGATAGATGCGTCCTGGAAAACATATGAGGCTTTGGAGTGGGCACAACAGTCTGGGTAGCCGGTGGCTCTTTTACTTCTTGACTTCGAGAAGGCCTATGATGGTGTGGATTGGGGTTTTCTAGAAGGCACGCTATAGAGGATGGGTTTTCCTACACGGTGGATTACAGGGGTTTCTTCCTTGGATAGATTTTCTTATAGTGCAGTTGCTATCAATGGTCGTATTGGTCGTTGGTTTCACCTCTCGAGATCTGTGGGAAAGGGATGTCCTTTGGCTCCTTACTTTTTCTTGTTCTTTGCGGAGGCTATGTCTTTATACTTGCGTGGCAGGACTCCTTCACTGCACGGTCTTCACATGCCACCAAATTTTTTGGATGAGGAGTACGCAGATGATACCTTGGTTTGCTCTCAATATGCACCTCATTTGTTGGATAGATTGTAGGATGCTCTTACTGTTTTTTGCATTGCTAGCGGAGCTCTTATCAATTGGAATAAATCGTTTGGTTTTCTAATTGGTGTTGATGAAGCTCCACAATGGGATGTGCAGAATGGGTTTACTTGAAGAGAGTCATGCAAGTACTTGGGCATGCCATTACTTGGGCATGCCATTACTTGGGCTTTCAGGTTGGCATTGATGTATCACCGGAAGAACAATTTGAGCCAGTTCTACAGTCAGTTAGGGGAAAGCTTTGTCATTGGTCGTCTATGCATCCCTCTCTTGCGGGCAGAGCCTTGATTATGAACCAGGTTCTCTTGGCAACTGTTTGGTACACCGCTTCTTGTTGGACTATGCATTTTGGGGTATTCATTCGGCTTCGGTGTTTGGTGTGCAACTATTTGTGGGGAGGTTCGGATGGCATGCATGACCCCCGTCATAGAGTGTAAGGTGCAGTGGAATAAATGTTGTTCTTTTCTCAAGATGAGTGCTCCATAATGTGCTCAAGGTTCCTTTTTGTTCTTGGAAGAGCCTTCCGTTCTTAATGAGAGAGAGCAATGAGCATAAACAAAGTGAATGGACACTGTGCGTGCAAAGGTATGAGACTGAGAGATAGAGAGAGAAGAGAATACGACACCAAAGACGTTGTAAAACCCTCCTCCGAACCCCCACTCTCGTTGGCGAGAGTGGTCTACGATTGATTGCACAAACTGGTACAAAGTGGATGCATGTGACTGATGCAAGTCTAGGCTAGATCGATGAGACGACGGGGATGGCGAGACCGATCTAAGGGCTGAAAACTGATGCTTTTGTACTGCTGTCCAAAAACACTACTGGCTGAAATCTGACGCAGATTTGCTGCTGTCCCAAAAACACTAATGGCTGCAAATCATTGGAACCAAAAACATTGATATGGATGGGTCTCTGATATTGATATGCTTGACCAAGAGATAATTTGAAATAGGGAAAGGGGTCAACAAGAGTGCCCTGGAACATTAAGGAGTTCCTATGATGCCAGATGGCCCACATAGTCCAAAATCTGACCCAGGTGAAGAACACCGCAAACTGAGATTGCTGTGACCGAAGCACTCCAAAAAGCCAAAATCGTCTGTGAAAAGAGCCAGAAGGAAAACGCAGCCGAAGAGCAGTCGACACTTACCGAATGAATGCTCTGGAGTGACGACAACACCACTGTAAGTGTGGCACGGTCTCGTCAGCTTCAAGGCATCTGGGCCAGCGGGAAGGCGCAATATGCCGAGCATGCAACACACTGCCAACAGGTAGAGCTCCCACCAAGCACCCCCACAAAAAAAACGTTCCTTCAAAGGCAGATGACTCTGCCAAATACGAGACAATGTGTGTTGCCACCACGAGGATGACTCGGAAAGCGACCATAGCTGATTACCCCGATGCACAATCCATACATCAGACTGAAGAATGGCATAGAAATTGGCAGCTGAGATGTAGTCCAATCTAGTAGTAGCCAGATTCCAATCAGAGAAGCGAGAGTCTTCATCCCGAGGAGGAATGGGCGAATGAGCAGCAAGCATGTTTTGAATCTCCCGCCACAGAGGAGAATAGTGAAGACCCAACCGAAAGCGAGAGACGGCATCAACGAAAGAAAGAACATAACCCGAATCATCAACCACCTGATGCACCTGACAAATTCCCTCTTGGGAAAGAAAATACGCTTGGCGAGGAGACCGTTGAACCAAAGTCGAAGCAAAAACCCTGCTCCGATGCAGACTCTCCAAGTGAAGAGAGTTACCCCCAGAGGATTGTCGACCATCCCAAACCAAATGCGAAGTGACAACCTTCCAATCAACAATTAGAGAAGGAAGTAAAGGGACATCCAGGAATGTGTCCTTCAAGCTTCCCAAAAATATCCCAATAAGTCAGTTGCCAATGACCAAAAGAAGGGGTGACAATGTGCGCACATAAATGTGTGACCATGGGAGCCCAGGGTTGTTGCTGCTCCACCAAAACTGGCAACAACATAGCTTTCCGAGCCAGAAGATGACGTCTCAAGTCCAAAATATTCAACCCTCCAAGCCGCTTGGAAGAGCACAGCTTGCCCATAGATAGAAGCCGAATGCCCCTCTTGGTAGACGAGGTCCGCCAAAATTGTTCTAAAATATTGGACATGAGAGACTGCAAGCGCAACCGAGGCCAGGATAACAAAGGCAAGTAAAACTACACATAAGCCACAAGGATGCATTGGACAATCCTGAGACGCACATGAAGTGGCCATGTGGACAATTTCCAATAATTCAACTTGGAATGTAGACGTTGGAGCACCCAATCCGTTTTCTTCATAGCCGATACATCCAACCCAGCGACCAGAACATGGGGAGGAACAATCTCCCCAGGCCACAATATCTTATGCCAGTCACACTCTTTTAGAGGCAATAGCTTGGATTTGCAAAAGTTAACTTTGAGACTTACTGCCAATCCAAACAAGTGAAGAGTATGCATAATCTGGTGTACATCATCATAGTTATTACGAGGCATGAACAAAGAGTCATCCGCATAAGCCTGACCAGCAAACTGTCGACCAAAAGGTAAAGTAAGGCCATGTAGCCTACCAGTGGAGGTCAAGGAATCCAAATACATAAACAAGGGATGAGTAGCGGTCGCATAAAGTAAAGCACTCAGAGGGCATCCCTGCCGTACCAACCGTCCCAAAGGCCAAGATTCTGTGAGAACCATCCAGCAAGCCTGCAGAAGTACTGTTTGCATACAAGAAAAGCACGACACCGGATAGCCTAGGCCCAAAGCCCAAATGCCGCATGGTATCTGCAATGTAATCCCAAAGAACATTATCAAATGCCTTTTCAATGTCAGCCTGCATGACTAATACATCCTGTCGAGTATATTTTTCATATTCCATACCAATAATGACATTTGCGAGGTTATCAGTAATTTGACGTCGCGGAATGAAGCCGTATTGAGATTGATGCAAGCCTTCATGTAGAAAGCATTTGAGGCGGTTAGCAAGCATTTTTGCCATTAATTTATGTACCACATGTATAAGGATAATATGTCGCCAATGTGAAAATTCTTCACACAATGCATGCTTAGGGATCAGCTTGAGCAAACCTTCTTTCCAAGAGGAGGGTAATTCCTGTTGTTCCCAAGCTGTATTCATCATGAATAATAGAGGCAACTTCAAATAATCCGAGAAAGACAAGAAGAATTCCACAGAGAGACCATCGCAACCAGGAGCTCTCCATCGACCTAAATCAAGCAAGCTGGCATACAATTCCGACTCAGTGAAAACAGCTTCCAAGTCTTGAGCCTGCCGCAACGAGAGAATGGAAGTAACATGCGATAGAAACATGTGACGTGCTTGGCGAGCTTCTTTCGTGGGAGAAGAAGGGAGCTCAAAAATCTTGCCATAATGAGAGCGTAGGGCTAGTGCTAGCTCTTGAAAAGTGGAGGTCCACTCCCCTGACGGTAATTTAACTCTCCGTACAGCTTGAGACTGCCTCGAGTGATGCAAATGCTGAAAGAATTGTTTAGAAGCACATCCTTTATCTGCAAAAGCCTGTTGACGAGCTCGAGTCTGCCATTTGGCCAATTTCCTCTCATCATTGTGCCTTAATATTGCACGAGCAGAAAACAACTCAGTCATTTGAGCATTAGTAAGAGAAGAATGATTAGCCAAGTGCATTAATCGGCTACAAGCATCCTTTGCCTAGTTAACTTGTTCCCTTAATTGTGACAAATAATCCCTTCCATAATTCTGTATAACTGATTGAACACGCATAACAAAACGAAACCATGCTATGTCCATGTCAACATCACACACACTTTTTGTAAATCGATTGATTAATTTACTAGTGGGAAACCTCAAAGCGAGGAAAACCCACTGAAAAGATCATATACAAGGGGAGGAGCACAGAACTCCTCATCTGTAGAGCGTAGCTAAAAACATTCATATGAAAGTTGATGCATCTCTAAGGTGATATCACCAGCTTCCAAAGCAAACCGTAACGATTGCCTAAGAGAAAGCCTGAAGAGAGGGAATGGATCCGCATGAGTACGATGAAACATGTAAGCATTACGCTGACTCCACACGGTCCAGAAAGCCCAGAATCTGACCCACATAAAGAAGACCGCAAAACGTTGTAAGGTCGGTGAGAAAATGCCAAATGCCCAGAACCTTTTGTGAAAGACAACCCAAGGAAAACGGAGCCGCAAACACGCCGATACATGGCGAAGGAAGTCTCCAGTAACACAGCAATCCCACAACAAGTGACAAATATCCTCTTCTGCAGTCGAGCAACGAACGCAAGAAGAAGGACAAATATGACGCGCCCGAAGAAAAGTGCTAATGGGAAGCACTCCAAGCAAACAACGCCAAAGAAACAGATGCTTCTTCAAAGGCAAATGGCTTTTCCACAAGGCAGAGAGGAGCCTCCTCCATGAGAGGTCAGATTTGTGCATGCGCCAAATGGCATTACAATGACATCAAGCCATGGTCGTGGTAGAAGAATAGCATAAATTTGACCCGCAGAAATAGCTTGAAAAGGCGTTTCCCGAGAGGCCCAATCAAACATGCGATCACCATCAAGCAAAGGTGAAACACGCAAAAAGTCAAGCAACATGCTTTGAAGCTCTCTCCAAAACTGATGGTAATGCATGCCCAACCCAAAACGACGAGCAGCAAAGGAAAACTCAAAAGTATATCTAGCCTCATCGACCACATCCTCAACCACATGAATGCCACGACCAGAGAGAAAGTAAGCCTGACGGGGTGAGCGGTCGACCAAAGTAAGAGAGAATGCCCGGCTCCAATGGAGACTTTCCAATCGAATCGAATCACCTTCCTGCCGAGGAGTCCATGATAAATGCATCGTAACCTCTTTCCAAGCAGATACTAGAGAGGAAGCAAGTGGGCATCCAGGAATGTGCCCTTCCATCTTGCCAAAAACCACCTCCCAGAGAGAGGGTTGCCAATGGCCAAAAGCAGAAGTAACAACGTGCTGACCGAGGAATGCAAACATCAAAGTCCAAGGCTGAATTTGTTGCACAAGAGTGGGCAACAACATAGCTTTCCACGCACACATGCCTGTGAAAATCCAAGATATTAAGTCCACCAAAACGTTTCGAAGTGCAAAGCTTCTCCATTGACAGCAAGCGCAAGCCTTTTTTGGTAGTATGAGCCCGCCACAAATGGGACATAATGTCCGACATAAGAGAATCAAGACATCGGCGAGGCCAATGCATTAGTGGCAGAAAGAACTGAACATACGCCAACAGGATACTCTGAACAATTCACAAACGAACATGCAAGGGCCAAGTAGAAAGCTTCCAGTAATGCAATTTGACATTCAAGCGTTGCATAACCCAATCGACTTTCTGAGAGTGAGTAACATTCCATCCAATTGGATAACCCAAATGCCTAGTGATCACATTTGAAGACACAATCTCACCTGGCCACAACATATTATGCCAATCACAAGAACGGAGAGGCAGAAGCTTCGATTTACAAAAGTTGACTTTAACCCCAGCCGCAATGCCAAACAGTTCCAAGGCTTCCATAATCACCTTGACATCCTCCTGCTGATTACGAGGCATAAACAACGAATCATCAGCGTAAGCCTGGCCAATGAATGTACGACCCGAAGGTAACCGTAGACCATGCAGACTCTGAACAGAGGTTAAGTGATCAAGATAAGTCAACTACAGGTGAGTAGCAACAGCATACAACAGAGCACTAAGGGGGCAGCCCTACCTGACCGAACAACCAAGAGGCCAAGATTCAGTTAATTCACCTTCTAATATTCCTGAAGACGTGCTACATGCATACAAAAAATAAACCACATTGGCGAATTTAGGACCCAACCCTAAACACGTCATGGTGGCGGCAATGAAGTCCCACTATACAGTGTCAAAGGCCTTTTCAATGTCAACTTGCATAACCAACACACCTTGTTGAGTGTACTTAGCGTACTCCATGCCAATCAAAACATTAGCCATGGATAGGCGACGTGGAATGAAACCATATTGAGCCTGATGGAGTCGTGCAAAAAGATGGTCCTTAATGCGGTGCACCAACATCTTAGCCAATATCTTATAAACCACCGGCATCAAAGTAATCGGACGCCAATGAGAGAATCGCTCACAAAGCGCTTGCTTAGGTAGCAATTTAAGTAAACCTTCTTTCCAAGATATCGCAAATCTTGTTTCTCCCATGCCGCATTAATCATGTAAAGCAGTGGATGCTCAAGAGCCTCCGAGAAGGAGAGGAAAAATTCCACAATAAGCCCATCCCAGTCGGGAGACCGCCAGCGGCCCAAAGCAAGCAATGCACTATGCAATTCTGAAGCAGTGAAGGGGTCCTCAAGACCACATGCATCTTACGGGGATATAATCGGAGTAACAAAGGAAAGCATCAATTGACGCGCATGGCGAGCAGCCAAAGATGTTTGAGAAGGAGCAGCAAACACCTGTCGATAATACAAAAACATGGCATCCGCAAGTTCCTGCTTTGAAGAAGTCCAAACACTCGAGGAAAGCATAACACGCTTGATTGCACATGAGATTCTCGAATGATGTAAATGCTTAAAAAATTGCTTTGAAGCACAGCCTTTGTCCATGAAAGCCTGTTGGCGAGCACGCGTCTACCATTTAGCAAGCTTTTGCTTGTCATTACGCTGAATACACACAGAGGCTTCACATAGCTCCGACATCTCAGAATTAGACAGAGGCCGCAAATCAGCCAACTCTTGCAGTCGTTGACAAGCATGCTTCACATCTTTGACTTCCCATCGAGTGCACTGCATGTAATGCTTGCCATAGTCACAAATAACACTTTGCACCCTCATAACAAAGCGATACCAAGCGGCATCAAGATCAAGATGCATATGAACCAGCAGAGGGGGAATAACCTCAGAGATCATTCCCCGAAAAACCTCATGTGTGAGATAAGCATTATTGACAAGTAGCAGACGTTTCCTGGGAAGAGCCCGATCACAACGAGTCTGCCCAAAACTCACATCCAACAAAACAGGGTAATGATCTGATAATTGCAAGGTGTAATCGATGTTGACCTAACACAAATTCCTCATGTTGTTGCAAATTAAGCAAATACCATCTGTCCAACCGCGCTTGATAAGAAGAAGGGCAACATGCTGAAAAGTAAAACCAGATGCATTTGGATGCAAATGCCGCCATATATCAGTCATCTGAGTAACAGCAAAGAGATTATCCCATTCTTGCCTTTCTACAAACAACATATGTGAATTGCCAGTGGTACTATCATCCATCTCAGGAGTATTATTAAAATCACCGCAAAGGAATGCACTTGAGGTCCATGAGCGAGAAGAGATGTCTCGCCATAGAGCAACCCTTTGTCCAGATGATGTATACGCATAAACACCTCCAAATTCATACACCTGACCGTTCAACAAGCATTGAATCACCATCCAACGGCCGTTCGGATCATTATACAAGAGAACTGGCTGAAGCTCATGCCGAACCAACATCAATAAACCTGAGTAATCATGCAAACCAGCATATGCAATCCAGTAACCTTTGAAATAAGAACACTGACCAACAAAGTCATGCTGGTTGTGTTCTTGCAAAACCACGATATCTGCCTTACATGTATGTACATAGTGCCAGGTCAATCGCCATTTGTCCAGGTTACATAACCCATGCACATTATATGAAATGCATTTAATACGATTGTGCATTAAAACCATATTTACAACGGCACGAAGTGGAAGGATCAAGTCGAGATGCCCATATGGACATCTCCATCCACCACATCCATGCCAGAACCCATCCACTGAGTCAAAGCAGGAAACTTGTCCATAGAGACTGCCTGAGAAGTGGAAGCCTCACCCAAAAGTACATCCTTATAAGAGTGCATCGCTTTTTCCCAAGCGTCAATCAACGTGCGATTGTCATTGCAGGGAAGCTGCTTAAAGGATACATTCTTATTGGTGTTGACCAGAGGAACATAATTACGGGATGAAGGTGGCGTACGAATTTTTACTGTCCTTTTAGGAATCGCCCACGAGCCAACATCAGTCGACGCAACATTTTTTCCTTTCCCTGCATTTACATTCCCAACATTCATAGACGGTGGATTTTTGTTTTTCCCTTTATCTACATTAGAAGCCACCTTCATTGCAGGGATTCCATTCGATTTAGCTTCACCAACAGATTTGCCTATAGGGGCAGGGGCAGAGGAAGGAACAGCCGAAAGAGGGGGCTGCAAAACTGGTTCAGGACATTCAGATTGCATGTGACCGAATTTACCGCATCGAGAACAAGAGTTAGAAAATTTGCCCCATTTAAGTTTAAAAGGGCGCTTGCTCATCCAACAATTTCCACCCACACAGGACATTTGTGACGAATAAGACTTTGATAGTCCTTCGTAAGTGCCCAAGGCAGAACATGAGTCATTTGCGTGCCAAAAAAGAGAGGAGACATCTCCAGCAAGAGGTTTCTAGCCTCAGTATTTGCCAATAATACCTCATAGAAACCCCGAGCACCAAAATAAACGCCTCGGACAGCCTGACGTTTGAGTAGGAAATCAACCCACTGTCCGACATCCTACGCAACTGGCATTTTGCCAGGGAAAAACAAAATGACCGCATTCATGGCATATTGCGCTACTGGATCCATCAAGTCCTGTACTGGAATTCGCACCTCAGGGGCAGGTGCCTGACCATTCCAGGCTTTTCGGGCCTCTTCAAAGTCTTCATACAGACAAGTTTTGATTTCAGAAGCACTCTCCGAAACACTCTCCATGGCTCTACGATGCTTGAAGACGCACGGGAACTCTGATTGCATTAACCGGACCATGACCTAGAACTAAAGCAAATACTGATTTTCCCTTTTTTTTGGTAATTTGACACTTTTCTATTTACAAAGACCGCAGAGATATGTACATCTCCCACAGAACTCATACATCTGCTAAAAACTTTGCCTGTAATACTGTAATTTGTGCGTAATTATAAACTGCCTAACACTGATACTGCAACAATCGACTAAATTCTGACAGCAACAATCAAGGCCAAATCTGCAGAACGCAATTTGGTAGCAGGCTTTCTCCACTTACTGTCTGCGTGCAGTATACAGAATGCAGAGAACCTGTTCACTGGTAGGGTTGCAATGGTGCAGCCTTGTAACTTGCGCTGCCGCTGACCTGAATGGCGACTGTACAGGCTGAAGGCTGAGCCCACGTTGGCAAAGAAATTCGCCATGGGCTGAGGGCAGCAAACTGATCGCGCGCAGGCTGAGAGTACCTGCGCAGAGACTGAGAGCTGGCTGTTTGCGCGCAGGCTGAGAGCTAATTACACCTCGCTACCTTCTACCCCAACACACACACGCTGGCGAGGATGGTGGTGGCTACTGTTGTGCGCAGGGCGTGCGCGCGCACACACACACACACACACACACACGAAAGACATGCATACAAGCTTTTGAATGCATTCTGTGTTTGCCTTCCAAGTTTTATGTACATTCCATTGCAGTGTGCATTCGGGTGTACTCCCTTGAGTTTCAAGACATTTGGGAGGCGTAGTCACCACAAACATGATCCTAAGTATGCATACTTTAAAATTTGTGCACAAAACATAAAAAGAGAGTCCTATAAGACAAAAACATTGATAATTTAAAATGCATTTCTTTTACATTTGCTTACTCTTTTGTGTCATTGTAAGAATCATTAACAAGGTTCATATTATCCTTAAGCCATGTTCTTTGCATGCATTTAGCATATTTGAAAGGATAATTAAATAAGATACTGTCAGTAATCTTACCATTTCTTAATACCTTGTCTTCTTGTTGAAGGATGAACTTGGGTTGGAGCTCCTCTGCTTCATCCTCGATCTGTGGCGGGTCTTCATTTGTGTGTAATTTGCCTTAGATGAGCCTTGGGAAAGTTTAGTAAGACCCAACTTTTTAAAAAAAAAGGATAAGGCTTAACGGCAGGAGCCTCTTTTGCCTAGCTAATAAATGGATATAGCCTGTTTAATCTTGTAAAAAGATTCGTTTTGATCTCGGCTATACTCCTTTGCAATGAAGATCTTCCCAGGTATCTTAAGCTACAAGGGACTTTTGGATCTTCCGTCTTTAGCCTCGAAAGGTAGTTTCTCCTTAGAAGTATGTTCACGTTATTAGAGACATACTGTTGTTAAGATAAGTACTTCTCTCATTTTGAGCATTGATCTAGTTCGAATCACAGGCTTTTAGTAGATCAAGGATCATTAGTTTTGTAACTTTGCTTTTGGCCATCCGTTGGAATAGTAGGCCGACATAAGAGGATTACTCTAATTCTAATAGAGACTAAAATTAGTGGTCATAGTAGGATTTCTATTCGACACAATTGGATGTTGGCAAGCCATGGTCCTTTTTTCATACTTCATCTTTTGGTATACCATACATTTTGAAACATTCTCATGTATGTTATTGTTTCTTGGTAAGCCAATTCAAGTATGCTTTTACTCCTAGCAGAGTAAATTCGAATTTCTCTTTGCCCCGCATATGGAAGGAGCATTAGGAAATTTTGGAGGTCATTTGGAGGGCCATATGAAGAGAGAGAAAAATAGAGCGCGTCCAATGAGCATGAAGGCTACGTTACGTAGAAAAGTACCTGGAAAGACTCAAAAAATAGGAAAATAGCATAAAACTTTCACGAAACTAGGATTGTAGCATAGTAATTTCCTTACTTTTACCGAGCTTTTAGGTGCTTGCGTGTGGTCCCACTTCTGATATTCTCTCATGGTCATTAACGTACTGGAGGGTGACCATTAAGCCCGCACAAGATATTGGAATTTTAAAACACTTTCCCTCCATTAGAATGCTTTCAAAGTGAATCTCCCTCCACTAAAGCTTTTCTCTGAGAGTTATGGCATCCACGTCTTCTCGCCCAAGAGCCTCAAGGTGTTTACTGTCTCTCACACCAACAAACAACAACGGCACTTTGCCTAGAAGGCCAAGTAGTAGCATATCCTCAATTACAATACCAGCTTCAATAAGTGCAGACAACCAATGGGTTGGACAAAGGATAAACAAAGGTTCATGGGTCCTCATGCAACCAAGAAGACCCAAGAGGTTTAGTGGTATCAACGTTTACCGCTCAGCATGGAAGGCCAGGGTGTTGGATTTCAAAGTTGAGATCGGCAAAAGATCTGTAAAGGAAGTTCTTGTTCAGCATGTGTTTACCCATCCAGAGGTGATAGCAAACGGTGGAAATGTATCAAATATACATCAACCACGTTGCAATTGTAAGTACTCTTGACATGTGAACTTACTGATACTCTCATTATAACTTTTCTTATATATTTTGCAATGTTTCTCCCGCTTGTTATGAGTAATGTCTCTACTCTTCACAACTCAATTACATTAGATTTGTCATTTGTACTTATTGATACTCTTAGTTTAACTCTTCTTATATATATTGCAGATGTTTATCCCTCTTCTTATGAGCAATGGGAGCTGTGGAGTGCATAATAGGCCTCTTCCATGTTGTACATGCCCATATTGGTTCTCTACAGTATTCAGAGAGGAGCAGCAAAAGATTGGCTGATGAGGGAATCTTTTTTTATGACCACTTTTACCAACTCAGCTCAGGCAATAAGAATGGCATGTTGGTGAAACTACCTCTACCGACCGATTGGAACACTGTGGACTGGCCAGTTCCCGAGGAAACAATGGTAGAGGCAATGCGAAGTAAGCTCTACAAGGATATACAAAGGTCTCTGCGTAGCTCTGTTCCTACCAAACTGGTTCGAATTGCAAACTTTTGTCCTGTTGCACTCTTCATAGAGCTGTTTCATAGCTACAACATCAGAGTTACAAAAACTATGTTCATGTGCAAGTCATTTCAGCAGTCATCCTGTGACAAACTTCTTGACAAAGGATGGTATGCAAAGGAAGAGATTGGTTTACGGTGCGAGGTCGCGCTTGATACTCTAGTTGTCAAGTACATGATTGCAAGCCAATCACTATTACTCTCATTTTGGTATATGCGATCACAAATGCTAAACGGTAAGTACATTCCTATGGACCAAGTTTCTGCAGGTTTGGAAGATAATCCTACTGTGGATGTGGAAGTGATTGATAAAGAGAATGGCCTACTATTGGTGGTTACAATAAGGGAGCTATGCAGTCTTCAGCATTTGCGAAATGACATCATTGAAGAGTCAATGGACAAGGAACTATCAAATTTTTCCTTTTTCTTAGCTGGCCGTAAGGTGATGCGGCGAAGAGAAAAAGATATTTTGTGCAAAGAGTTGGATGGTCGGGTTGAAGTAGTGTCAATGTAACAGATATTCTTGTAAACCCAAGTGTATACAAATGACTTTCAAGACAT